>NC_135392.1:20762481-20829981 GCF_051989625.1 Stigmatopora argus | reverse complement strand
TATATATACATATATATATATATATACATATATATATATATATATATATATATATATATATATATATATATATATATATATATATATATATATATACATTGATTGATTGATTGTCAAATGGATAAAATAATAAATACCAAAATATTAAAATGGAAACTTCACACAGGATACTGTTTTATATGTAGCGGGGTGCTGGGACGGACAACCATACACACTCACACCCATACCTAGGGGCAATTTACAGTGTTCACTCAGCCTCCAGTGCATGTTTTTGGAATGTGGGAGGAAACTGGAGTACCCGGAGGACACCCACGCAGGCCCAGGGAGAACATGCAAACTCTACACAGGCGGGCATGACTTGGATTTGAACTCAGGACCCCAGAGCTGTGAGGCCGATACGCTAAACCACGTGCTAACCACTCGCCCACCGGGCTGTCCTCCATTTGGACATATTCCTCAAAACCGGTGGTGCTCAGAGATCTACTTTCCAAGGAGCCAACTTTACGCGATGTACCCTTTTTTTCAAGGCCAATGACAAAGCTCAGCAGTTACTATGTGTGCTGATGCCAATAAAAAAACAAAGTAGTGTAGGCAGGTAGTAAACATGCTTGGACACGCGATGACACTGTTTCCCAGCTCAAATCCCATATCAAATTTGATTTATTTTGACGCTTTGGCTTGATTGAATTGAACTGCTGAATTGCTTCTCATATCATATCTGTACATTTTGCTTCATTGATTTGAAGTGCTGAACTTCTGTATCATACCTGTACATATAATTGTATACACGTTTGCCGTGCTATGCGTGTAACTGGAATCTTCCTTTCTCATCTAACCCATTTTTCAAAAGAGAATTTTTATAGCGCAACCACTGTCTTTTGGCTCTAAACAAGCAGGGGGAGATCAGCGAAGCCCCCCTGCTTGTTTAGATGCAAAAGACAGTTGTTGCGCTATAAAATTTATCTTTTGAATTTAAAAATAAAAATAAAATAAAAATTATATATATATATATATATATATATATATATATATATATATATATATATAATATATATATATATATACACATATACACATATATACACACATATATATACATATATGTATAAATATACATTGATTGATTGATTGATAGTCAAATGGATAAAATAATAAATACCAAAATAATAAAATGGAAACTTCACACAGGATACTGTTTTATATATAGCGGGGTGCTGGGACGGACAACCATACACACTCACACCCATACCTAGGGGCAATTTACAGTCTTCACTCAGCCTCCAGTGCATGTTTTTGGAATCTGGGAGGAAACTAGAGTACCCAGAGGACACCCACGCAGGCCCAGGGAGAACATGCAAACTCTACACAGGTGGGCATGACTTGGATTTGAACTCATGACCCCAGAGCTGTGAGGCCGATGCGCTTAACCACGAGCTAACCACTCGCCCACCCGGCTGTCCTCCATTTGGACATATTCCTCAAAACCGGTGGTGCTCAGAGATCTACTTTCCAAGGAGCCAACTTTACGCAATCTACCCTTTTTTTTCAAGGCCAATGACAAAGCTCAGCAGTTACTATGTGTGCTGGTGCCAATAAAAAAACAAAGTAGTGTAGGCAGGTAGTAAACATGCTTGGACACGCGATGGCACTGTTTCCCAGCTCAAATCCCATATCAAATTTGATTTATTTTGACGCTTTGGCTTGATTGAATTGAACTGCTGAATTGCTTCTCATATCATATCTGTACATTTTGCTTCATTGATTTGAAGTGCTGAACTTCTGTATCATACCTGTACATATAATTGTATACACGTTTGCCGTGCTATGCGTGTAACTGGAATCTTCCTTTCTCATCTAACCCATTTTTCAAAAGAGAATTTTTATAGCACAACCACTGTCTTTTGGCTCTAAATAAGCAGGGGGGATCAGCGAAGCCCCCCTGCTTGTTTAGACACAAAAGACAGTTGTTGTGCTATAAAATTTCTCTTTTGAATTTTTTTTTTTAAACTAATTTAAAAAAAATATATATATATATATATATATATATATATATATATATATATATATATATATATATATATAAATACACACACACACATACATATATACACACATATACAGTTGTGGTCAAAAGTTTACATACACTTGTGAAGAACATAATGTCATGGCTCTCTTGAGTTTCCAGTTATTTCTGCAACTCAGATTTTTCTCTGATAGAGTGATTGGAACAGATACTTCTTTGTCACAAAAAACATTCATGAAGTGTGTTTTTTTTATGACTTTATTATGGGTTAACAGAAAAAGTGATCAAATCTGCTGGGTCAAAAATATACATACAGCAACTTGAATTAGCAATTTTGGTGACTTAGAAAGTTGTGTCAGTGAAATGAGCTTCATAGCATAGCCTCTTAACTTCTTGTGAGTGATTATGAGTGACTACAGCTGGTGACTTCTCTGAGGCCATATAAATAGGGCTCATTGGATGCAAACGCCCACAATGGGAAAGTCAAAGGAGCTCAGCATGGATCTGAAAAAGCGAATCCTTGACTTGAACAAGTCAGGAAAGTCACTTGGAGCCATTTCAAAGCAGCTGCAGGTTCCAAGAGCAACAGTGCAAACAATTGTTTGTAAGTAGAAAGTGCATGGCACGGTTTTGTCACTGCCACGATCAGGAAGAAAACACAAGCTATCACCTGCTGCTGAGAGAAAATTGGTCAGGAGGGTGAAGATTCAACCAAGAATCACCAAAAAGCAGATCTGCCAAGAATTAGAAGCTACTGGAACACAGGCATCAGTGTCCACAGTCAAGCGTGTTTTGCATCTCCATGGACTGAGATGCCGTGCAAGAAGGACGCCCTTGCTCCAAAAGCGGCACCTTAAGGCTCAACTGATGTTTGCTGCTGATCCCATGGACAATGATAAGACCTTCTGGAGGAAAGTTCTCTGGTCAGACGAAACAAAAATCGAGCTGTTTGGCCACAATGCCCAGCAATATGTTTGGAGGAGAAAAGGTGAGGCCTTTAACCCCAGGTACACCATGTCTACCTTCAAACACGGTGGTGGTATTCTGCTGTGGGGCTGTTTTGCTGCCAATGGAACTGGTGCTTTACAGAGAGTAAATGGGATAATGAAGAAGAAGGATTACCTTCAAATTCTTCAAGATAACCTAAAGTCATCAGCCCGAAGATTGGGTCTTGGGCGCAGTTGGGTGTTCCAACAGGACAATGACCCCAAACACACATCAAAAGTGGTAATGGAATGGCTAAATCAGGATAGAATTAAGGTTTTCGAATGGCCTTCCCAAAGTCCTGACTTAAACCCCATTGAGAACTTGTGGAAAACGCTGAAGAAACAAGTCTATGTCAGAAAGCCACAACTACCAACTAAACCCTTTGAAATTGGTCAACATGTCTCAATTTTAGAAGAAAGATGGGAGAAACACACAAAAATGAGAGAAAATGATCATAAAATTATTTACTAATGTCACAAAATGAAGTATATATATACAAAATCTACCCGTGTTGAAACGCGTGGGAACAAGAGAAAGCTATCAGGATTCAACATAGAGATAGCACACAAACATGAACACACATTTAATAAACACAGCATTAATAATTCAAACAACAAACATTAACGTTTTATGAAATCTTTGAAATGTAATTTTACACCCATTTTATAAGTCACAACTGGTTCTTACCTGCTTCTGCAGTGCTGTTTGACAAACATTTTGGAAAAAAAACTATACAAAGACAATTTCCTTTGATAACTTTGAATAATGTTTCTAAAATGCACACGACAAACGTCGTCAAAATGGGCATGACTCGTGAACACTTTTTTAGGATGTTTTTTCCACGAAGTCAGAAAGTTTGTTTCTCCCCCGTTTTTTTTCTGATTTGTGCTGTTGAGATGGTGGCTTCTTCCTCCTCGGCTGCCTTATCGTTGAATTCCTCGTGTATTGCTGAGCGTTGCATTTACTCATGCTCTGTTGAGAGTTCGTCCAGAATGTTTTTCCACGAAGTCGGAAAGTTCGTTTCTCCCCATTTTTTTCTGATTTGTGCTGTTGCAATGGTGGCTGCTTCTTCCTCGGCTGCCTTCTTGTTGAATTCCTCGTGTATTGCCGAGCGTTGCATTTACTCATGTGTCCGTTTTGGTGCACATCAACCAACTAACTTGTCAACGTCCTTATTACTGACCACACGGCCCATCCCCTGCCCTGGCGCCACAATTTCGCCCACCGAAGGCTGCGGTTAAGGTTGAGGCACTCGGCCACAGCTTCCCCGAGCATAAATAAGTTTAAGCAGACAATGGGTTAAAGAAAATGAACGATTGTTGTGAGACAGCCAATGAGAGCCCAGTATATGGTGGAGTGAGCTTCTAAAGCGAGAATCAATACATCCGCGACAATATTTTCAAAATAAAATAACGGATAAGGAATGCATGTACGTCCGAGCCGGCCCGTGGTATAGTGTGGGGCTGGCCGGTCCGGCGGGCGTCCGAGCCGGCCTGTGGAGTAGCGTGGGGATGGCTGGTCCGGCGGGCGTCCGAGCCGGCCCGTGGAGTAGCGTGGGGCTGGCCGGTCCGGCGGGCGTCCAAGCCGGCCCGTGGAATAGCGTGGGGCTTAAATAGACAAAACAGGAACTAATTATCAATGACACGCAGCTGCGCGAGAGGAACGGCAAATCAGGAGGGACAAACGAGTAGGAGACTGAACATAAGAGCACAGAGAAAACAATGAAATAACAATACCAAGCCAATCCTAACATCTTGGGCGAAATGAGAAAAATAAATGAAAACAGAAAATTTACTGTTTGACCAAATCGTTTGTATTCATTGCCAATACGGAAGGATTGCCTGAATATACGCTTTGTAGCGATTGGTTGTGTTAGGTTTAAACACCAGACATTTGTATTACCAATCTGAAAGAAGGAAAAACACAGAGAATTGAGTCAACTTTATTTGCAGTGAGAGGTTCGGGGACTGCTCGGTCGCAATCCTCCGACACACTCTGAAGATGTCTCCTCTCGCCAAGTCTCTTATTGTGTTTTGGGAGTGGAGTTACAGGAAGTTTCAAGCTGATCAAAGGAAAGAGGGAGTTGTCTCTCAGTTACAAAAGGTTCTTTGATGTTTGACCATATGCTCTTTTAAGGTAACACCTTTGCAGTCTCTTTCCCTATCTCCCGCAATCTTCACACAATGGTTCAAACAGGCGGGCAGACCCCTGGGGCAGGTCCTCTTTGTTGAATAAGGTGAAACTTCCCCAGGGCTCAAGACACTCCTAATTCTATTAACAAGCATTTCGACAGTCATACCAGAATCAGGATAACTTATTTACAATAATTCCAACATTTCCCCCTGTTTATCCGGATTCTGCTATAAAATATCATCACCCATGACCTCTTCTTTTCAGATTTTCGCATCACAGGATCACCAAAATAACAGAAAAACGTTACACTCAAAAGTCAATGCCATAGTCTTTAGGATCTGGGAACAGGTCAGGCAGTCCCATGAACTGCATTTCCTCATTGTAATATATTGATAATGATAGTTGCCTCGGGTTAGGGAAGTGTGTTTAACCACGCCACCTGGGGCCGTGGGGTAACACAGCGTAACCCGGACGTAGTAGTGTTGTGTGTCCGGTCTGTGTGTGTGTGTGTGTGTGTTGGAGAGTGGCAATAAAGAGCTACACGTGTGTTACCCTGGCTCCGCCGTCTATTGCTGTTATGGATATATTAACAGTTATATAACCTGCAAAGTTATTACACTCATCATCCCCAGATCCGTCGTCGTTGTCATCCCGTGGTTCGCCTCCAGATGTCAATAAGGCATACATTTCTGATTTGACTGGTTCTATGGCATTTGTTATTAATCTTTGACATAACGCATGAATACAGGGAATGCAGCAACATCCACAAGTTGTGAGAATGGCAGCAAAAACAGCGATTGACATTAGAACTGATACAACCAACTGTTTGCATCTGCCAAACATGCTACCAAATTCATCCCACATTGAGGTGTCGATTCCAGAATGTTACTTCATCTTGCTGTTGAGGGATCGAAGGCCCTCCAGGGCCTTGGTTAAACTCCCGTCAGCTGCTGTGTTGTTCGGGAGAACGTGCCGCATTGGTCGCCAAAGATGGAGCACACGCCACCTTTCTCTGCCAGGAGCATGTCAACAGCAATCCTGTTCTGGAAGGCCATCAAGGAGGTAGCCGACAACTGTTCATGGATGGCTGCAAACCCTTCTTCCGTCCTGTTCTGGAGTCGTGCAATTTGGTCAGTGAGCTTATACTCATCTGGTACACCTCGGGGAACCCCGATGCTGTCGATGTAGGTTGGGTCCCCATCGCCCCATCCAAGAGCGGACCGCTTGGCTCTGCCTTTCCAGTGCTGAGGCAAGACGTTTCCTGCTACAGTGACCTCTCAGGAGCTTTGTTATGGAAACAGCCAGGAGCAATGACAGAGATGCACAATAGCCAGTAGTGTTGAATGGCAACCTGTCGTACAATCTATTATCACCACACCACCACCAGATGTCGCTACGAGCTACCGGTTTGAATGTAATATCAACCGTCACCACTTGTTTACATTGTATACTATTAAGTCGTCCCAGAATCAACCCACTTCCCATTCTATTAATGCACGTGAAGTTGGCTCGTGCTATTTTCTTTGAAAACACTGGTTTCTCCTTTTCTTCATCCGCCATTGGAAAAACACTATCATTACACCGATCGTCCCTCCCACCGCCAATCCTATCTTGTGTACCCGGGTGAATATCATGCTGGTAGATTGTAATCTTTCCTAATGCCAGAACGGAGCTGTGGACATCTTCACCGGGTTTGAGATGACTGTAAACTAAAATTACAGCCCCCTTTGTAGTCGGACTTCCTCCGGAGGCGGGTGAAAGACTACAATGCTACTACAGCAGATACCACAGCGCGATCACTACAATACTAAAAATAACGGCTAGGAAGAACGAGATGAGTTTTTTTTTACGGACATGGGTTTTGACACCGTCCGACTTACAGTCTACTCAGAGTCACCTGTGTCTCGAACTACCTTGACCTGAGGTTGGTGAATCGACTTTGACTTTTCAGCGATCTTTGCTGCTGTGGAGGTTGGTGAGTTGGGCAACGAATGGGTCTTCCCATCGTGGAGAGAACCAGGACTTCATTTTTATGACTCGGATCAGGATCCAGTCACCGGTCTTCACCACCTCCTGCAAGATAGAAAAAAGATCACGGCAGCTTACATGTTCTTTGGATAAGTTTCTCTCCTTCCTTAGTCTCTCGTCATGGGTCATCTTCCCATAAAGGAAGTTGGAATGGTCTTCCAAGAACTATCTCAAAAAGGTGTTAATCCCGAGCTAGTTGGCACTATCTTCATATACGTTTTTACCAGTGTTAGGCGTTCTGGCCATGGCTTCTTTATCTCTTCCATGGTTTTCTTAAGCCTTGGTTTTATCGTACCATTTGTTTGCTCTACCAGTTATTTTGCCATTTTTTGCACTATGCTGTTTGAAAAATGAGCTCCATTGTCACTCCAGATGATTCTGGAGATCCCATATTCTTTACAGATCAATAAAATAACAAATTAAACAGTTCCTACAAAAATTTTAAAATAGGTATTTATACCTGTTCATCAAATATCCCCCCTGTTGAGACATTTATGGCTCAATTTTGGAATAAATTTTTGGTAGGCACGGTAGGCCTTTACTTTGTACAGTTCGTCTGCAGACTGTTCTTGAGATCCGCTCAGTTTTGTTGTTGTGTATGCTGCTGTGTTCTGTCGTTGTCTTTAACACGTGCTTAACATTTGCTTACAGCTATTTGGTTGGGCTTAATACCCCAATGAACAAAAATCGCAACATTCTTACTTATTCCATCACTATAGTTTGTGAAAATTTAAATACCTTATCAGTCAAAATTAAACATGCTAGCTGATATTCTATTTTGAACACTGCTTCCTTGTTAAGATCAAAAACTATATTTGTGTTTTCCTTTCCTGCAATTACACAAATTAACTAATCATACTAAGAATAGGAAAAATACAAAAAGCAAACCAGGCTGCTTTCTCCTCAGGAAAACAGCTTTCCCGTTCTCTGTAACAGTTTAGATTCACATCAATTAATATCCAGAAACAAAATGCACACATTTATAATTCTAAATAGATATTGAACCCACTAATTGTAACCACCCCTTGTTTGTCAGGGTCAATATTTTTGCATAATTGTATCCTTTAGAGCAATTAAAACCCATTACTTTTAAAATGCATACTAATCAAGTCCCAAATCAATTAACAATGTGTATCGCGTTGCATATTAACCTCAGTGTTTTGAAATTCAAAATATCCCAAACTAGTAGTCTTATTATCAAATGTAACATTCCATTGTCTTTGGAGTTTGCCAATCATCTCCTATAAAACTTTCTTAATCAATATTTTTCAATAGTCAGGCATAAAATTTAAATTCTAGTTACATTTCTATCCATTGTAGTTTCTCTTTTCTCTCTAATTGTTTACTTTAACTATCTGTAAGAAGGTTTGGTCTCAATTGAAACGCTTTCATTTTTTTATGGAGACAATAAAACCAATATAAAAAGTTCCTCATGGCTTACAGCATTGCTCCCCGAGCAATAATCTTTCCAATCAATATTGGAGTGCTTGCCATTTCGTCTGATTATGTCAAAAAGTTTATCTTACCTGTGTCCTCATACGTTTCAACTGAGAGAACCTTCTTACAGTGCACAAAATGGATCCGCTATTTTCATGTCTGCAGTTTGGTCAGGAACACTTGCACGGACACTGTCATCCTGGGTTGCTCTCCATGTTTCCTGTTGAGAAACACGATCTCCCTCTGCCAACCCAAAATTAATGTGTTTCTTTAAAGTTTTTTTTCTTTTTCTTTTATGCAGACATATGATTAGCCTCATCCTCCAGTTCCAATCGTGTAGTGAATAATGGCGTTTGGTACATTCCACTAAATTGGATTTCCATTTATTTTTTTTTCGGAACGAAATATGGAAACTTTTGTCAATTCAGTCAATTATTAACACAATTTGGATGCCATTATCACTATAAATCAATAGTACTTTGGAATTTCGTATCAAGCACTGTCTTTGTTTTTTTTTTGTTTTTTTCTCAGTGCTCCTAAATTTTGCATAGCAGATTTGTTTCTCCACTTCAGGTTTCACGTTTGGAGTACTGCTGCTTTTACCATTAAAATTTCATTGGACTAAACAATTTTCCATAATTTTCATCAAAAATTGATTTCAAATTTCTAAATCATTTTCCACCTTGATATCTGATTGATTAATTATATCTTGGTGGTCGGCCAATCAAAAACACAAAAAGACAAACAAACAACCATTCACGCTCACACTCATTTTCAGACATCAGTGGTCTGCAATTTTTCACTAGTGGAGAGCGCCATCCCCAGTCTGGGGCTCCTTGGCAGCTAACCACCTTTTTGCTGTGCTATCAGCCTAATCATTCTCAAAAGAAATAGGTTAACGTTGTTTGGTTGACATCAACTGTTTGATGCTAATGCAATTAATATTCTAATAGTCATTAATATGAACCACGCCAAAGCATATTTCACCTGCTCCGGGCAAAACAAGGAATGCTTTTTGTGCACTTAAACTTCCATGCCTCTTCCGTCCTAGGGAAATCATGCCTATCCTAAATCAATTATTTTATCTAAACCAGCCAGGTATTATTTACTTAATAATTTGGATGAATGTCATTTCTGCATTGTTTTCATGTTTGATATCATTAATAATTTGGATGATTCTTAATACTTAAGTCTAAATTGGAAATCACTCTCATATTGCTAAAACCAATAGATAAAGCTCTGGCTGAATTCCTATCCGCTCTAAGAAGGCGGTTTTATTAAAATAAGAGCCATTTTCTGTGCTCACTATTACCTCAATTAAAATTGAGGGAAAATAACCTTTCACTAGGCATTTCCTAATATAAATTTCAGTGTTTAATAAAGGACCCATAATTTTTCACTAATATATTATAACACTATCAACTATCTCTCTCTCTCTCTAAAACTCTCTGTCAACTTTCTCTATCTCTCTCTCTACCTACATCTCTCTGTCTCTCTTTCTGTCTCTACATTTCTCTATCTTTCTCTAAAACTCTGTCAACTTTCTCTGTCTCTCTCTTTACCTACATCTCTCTGTCTCTCTTTCTGTCTATCCCCCTTCCCCCCCTCGTCGTGCTCCCTGCTTGCGAGTGGAGCCTGTTACGAGGAGTGGGCTGAACAGGGGGCCACTGTTTCTTAACAGGCCTAATATATATATATATCTTATCTTATTTATCCGCCTAAGTATATTTCTTAGTCGTTTCTAGTCTTATATTGCGCTACAATCGAGATTTATGAACGCGTCACAGCGTACTTATATATATATATATATATATATATATATATATATATATATATATATATATATATATATATATATATTCATATGAAGATTACTTGCATGCGTTTATAGTTTTATTCTATTTCTTTTTTTTTATATCGAGCTCTTTCAGTATCTTGGCACTGTATAACAATATTTTTCTTACCCTTTTCTCTTTGCCCTGCCATCTGCATCCACGTTTTGGTTTGATCAGAACCTTGTTTTTGCATTTTTACGTCGTTTTTTGTTACATTATTTTTCGATTTTTTTATTGTAGTTCACGGATGTCTTTTATCATTAGTCTACCAGGGAATCCATATTTTTCTTTTTATTTCTTTACTCTGTACTTTCCCCATTTTGAATTAAATTTAGTCCCAGTGGGTCTTTGCACCTATAGTGCACTAACACTGGGTTTGTCAACAGGATGGTGATAAATTCCTTTAGTGGTAAACTCGCTTCAACCTTTTCAGGCGGAGTTTCATGTCTACATACATCCACTAGAGGTCGCCATTTGTTTCACTGTTGCTTTGGTATGAGATACAAATCACCAAATGGTAAAATGTATTTCCTTTCACACTTTTACACTTTCATTCCTTTTAGTTCGCTTCTTTGTTCAACATAACCAGGACTCCGCTATCCTTTACAGAATTTAATTAGTTTTTTTCAACTAAGGGGGTCTGCCCGCCTGCGGATTTTGTTTGTTGTTTATTCAATACACCCTGGACTCCGCTATCCTTTACAGAATTTAATTAGTCTTTTTCAACTAAGGGGGTCTGCCCGCCTGCGGAAGTTTGTTGTTTGAATTTTACCTGATAGTGCCTAGGATTGTCAGGGTTTTTATTTCTCTTTTTTTTAACTTTTTACTTCGTTTTCTCTTTTAGTTCATTCTCATTCATTCATTTCTCTATTTTACTTCGTTCTCATTCATTCCTTTTTTAAATAAAATTTACTCACGATTCTCTGCGTCCTTGGTATCCCTTCAACCTTTGGACCCCAGCCCGTAAGGAAGAAACAGTCCTGGAAAAGGATCTTTATGCTGTGTACACAGACTTTTCTGGATCTTGCTCACCCGCTGGGATCGTCAGGTATCTTGGGATCCAGCTCGAAGGACCAATTAAATGTTAGGTTTAAACACCAGACATTTGTATCACCAATCTGAAAGAAGGAAAAACACAGAGAATTGAGTCAACTTTATTTGCAGTGAGAGGTTCGGGGACTGCTCGGTCGCAATCCTCCGACACACTCTGAAGATGTCTCCTCTCGCCAAGTCTCTTATTGTGTTTTGGGAGTGGAGTTACAGGAAGTTTCAAGCTGATCAAAGGAAAGAGGGAGTTGTCTCTCAGTTACAAAAGGTTCTTTGATGTTTGACCATATGCTCTTTTAAGGTAACACCTTTACAGTCTCTTTCCCTATCTCCCGCAATCTTCACACAATGGTTCAAACAGGCGGGCAGACCCCTGTGGCAGTTCCTCTTTGTTGAATAAGGTGAAACTTCCCCAGGGCTCAAGACACTCCTAATTCTATTAACAAGCATTTCGACAGTCATACCAGAATCAGGATAACTTATTTACAATAATTCCAACAGGTTGTCAAATAAAAAAAGAAGAGTCATGTGGAAAGACATTTCTTGGTAGGGCATGCTACATTTGCAGCCGAGTACCCCATTGGGAAATGGTTAAAAAGTGTGATTGCATTACTTCTAGCGGAGATTAGAGGACCGCAAAAATAGGTTCAAGAAGTGCATTTCATCTCCACTACTGATGCAAGTTTTTTGCAACCCGGAAGATAATAAAGCATGGAAAACCATTCACAAATATCAAAAAGGCACATTATGAACATTCTATTTTGTTGTGGTTTTGTCGAATCCTCAAAATAAAATTACATTTCTTTAATTTCATCAAAGCAATGATTATTAATGCTGTAATAAAGTTAAACTTGAGGTGGCAGTGTACAACAGAGCAGTCACATGGTGCATCATTCTCTACAGAATGCACTGCAGGGAAAATTAGATTATATTAGATTAGATAACTTTATTCATCCCATTTTTGGGAAATTCACTGCCGCAGTAGCAAGAGGGTGAGAATACAGACACAGGAAAATACATTTTAGACATAAATAAATAGGCAATAAACAAGCGTGTTCAGACGTTTCTTTTGTTAAAGAGCCTGATATCTGATGGGAGGAAGGATCTGCGGAAGCGCTCCTTCCTGCAATGAGGGTGAAGCAAGCAATTTAGAGTGTTCAACCAGTCTAGCATCCACAAATTTGGTTTGTTGGCGTAAAACTGGAGTACCCGGTGAAAACCCATGAATTCTCGAGGACACCAGGAATACTCTACACTCTGGAAGGTCTGGATCCACCCCGCTTTCATTAGTAGATCCTCGAACCGCAAGGTTGATGCATTAATAACTAGTCTTTCAATTTGGGTCGTTCACCCATACATCAGTGGCCCGTAAATTTTCATCACAGGTGTAAACCACAATCCCCAGTGGGGCTTCTTAGTAGTTCACCCAATTTTGCTGCCCTATCAGCAATAATCATTCCAGAAGGAACTAGGTAATTAATGTATTATATTCGCGTGCCACACATCTAAAAATAGAAATTTGTTTTGGAAGTTCAATTGCCGCCATTCGTCGCCCTAGTCAGTCAGCATGAGCTACTGCCATGCGAGTGGCTGTGATTAACTATCTGTTCGCCAATAATGCAATAACGGAATAGTTGTGATACATTGAAACACACACACCACCAACATAAGTATTTTAACCGTTTGTAAAAAAAAAATACTTCCATGTTTTGCATTAAGTTATACCCTCTGTTAATGCTATCAGTTTAGCTGTTCGTACGCAGAATTGAGGTTGCAATAGTTTCACCTCTAAAGTTTGTTTTAGTAGTCGTCAATGTATCTCGCATTCCGTTCGAATTTTGCCCATTCCATTTTATTCCTAGACAACCCATCTTCTTAAAGCATTACTCAAAGGTTGATATTTTATAATTTGGAGATGCTATTTTTGAACATAAACATAATTTCATCACTTGTTTCATACCATGAAAGGCCCCACCAGATTTTAGCCATCCAGTGCCAAATAGAGCCTATTTCCAAATGTCCCTCGAATTTGTTGTAGATATGGGATTCCCATTCCCCAAATATTCCAGAACTCATGCGCCAATGCATTTTGTCAAAACCCAAAGCGACAAACAATCTGTTTCTCAGCCAGATTTTGGAACTTGGAGAATTGTTCCTTTCCCCACTTATCTAATCTTGTTCTTGCCAATCATTATCACTGTAACATCTAGGTCAGGGGTCTCGAACTCAAATTACCTGGGGGCCGCTAGAGGCCGAGTCTGGGTGAGACTGGGCCGCATCAGGATTTCCACAAGAAAAGCACTGATAAAACATTCCAACGTTATCAAATATCTTTATTTTTTAACAAAAAATAATGAATTAAATAAATTAACTTAAAGATGAATAAAAAATAAATCAATCAGTAATACAAAACCAAATAATACTAATGAGCATACAGTAGATATACACTGGCTGGCTAAGTAGAGAAAATGAATTATTTTTATTCCGTTTCAAATGTCTGTATTAACAGCTCTTTAACCTTTAACTTTCTGAACTTGAATGGAACATTGAACATGAAATATTCTGAACACGGCTTCTCTTGCCTACTCCTTGCTGCTAGAGACCTGGCAGCGCTTCTTCTCACATAGTCACATTTGGCTTGAGGGAGGAAGCAGTGGAGACCCTCAGTAGAGCTTGAAGATGCTCATCAGTAAGTCTGGACCTGTACTTGGACTTATTGAAGTTCAAGGTGGAGAAGAGCTTCTCACACAAGTATGTGCTCCCAAAAAGGCACATGGTCCGCTTGAACCTTCGGGAAAGTTCAGGGAAGCTGGGGGTCAACTCTCTCAAAAATTGCCCAAGCTTGTCTGCTTCTCCACTCACCTCCCTGAACTTGGCTTTGAGTGCAGAGTTGCACTGCAGGTCAATGAGCTCCATTTGAAGCTCAGGAGGGGCATCTTGCACATCAAAGGAGAAGGGGTCCGCAAAAATTTGAAATGTGGCTTTGTGTGTCTTGAAGTCTGCAAATCTGTGATCAAATTCCTCCTGTAGCTTCGAAATGGCCTCAACATACTTCTCACCACTGAATGGTGTGCCTGCATCCACGAGAGCCTTGCATGCTGGGAAATGGCAAAGGTTTGTCTGAGAGAGCTGGGCTTTCCATAACACAAGTTTAGTGCAGAATGCTCTCACGTTGTCATAGGCAGCACTGACAAGTTGCCCCTGGCCTTGTAGCTTCTTGTTCAGTACATTAAGCTCATGTGTGATATCAACAAGAAAAGCCAAGTCCATGAGCCATTTGGGATCACTTAGCACAGGATCAATCAACTCACAAACGGCGTAGCTAGCTTTGACTGCTGCATTACTGTCTTTGGTAGCCTTCTTGAAGAGATCCTGTTGCCTCAGAAGACGTGTTTTAAGACTGGCAACCTGGTTGGCTCTCTCATCTCCCTGGTATTTTTCGTACTCCTCAGCATGTCTCGTAGTACAATTACGTTTCAAATTGTATTCCTTGTGCACCGCAACTTTTTCAGTGTAAATGAGACACGTCGGGGTGCCCCTGTGTTCAACAAAGAAATATTGCACTCCCCACTTTTCTTGAAACTGTCTGTGCTCATCACAGACCTTTCTCTTCACGGCAGGCTTTGAAAGAGACATCTCTGGGGCTCTGTAATATGTTTTTCCACTTGGAATGAGTCTCGGGTTGATCTTTCACATTCAGTCGCGCGGGTTTGTGGCGCATGTGCACTTTCGCTCTCCGTTTCAATCGCGGAGATGGCTACAGACACTGATACAGGCTGGATCACGGATCATAGCGCCTCATTCAGTTCTATGCTGAGAGCAGCGGAGGAGTGTGCGCGCCGAGCGGAGTGATCGGCCTCACGGCTTCTCCTCCGCCCAGCTGATTGGAGGAATGAATGAGTGAGTGAGCGAGGCACTGGACAGCCCGGCCGATGTCCCGCCCTCCAGAGCCGTATACCTCACCGTGATTGGTTCATTCAGCTCCGAACCAAAATTCCCTCTAATTTTTTGTTGGTCTGAGCAGAAAGACAACCTCCCTGAGCGCACTGAGTACCAGTGTGAGCGACATCATCGGTACTCGGATGATTCGCCTAAAGACGTTTCGCCGACGGACGTTTGACAGACGGGCAGGTCGCCGAATGGACGTTCCACCGAACGTTCATTCGGCCGAACGGAGGTTTCACCGAAACGGGATTCGAACGCTCGCCCCGCCGGATCGTGTGTGTACAAGTTTTTCAACCTCGGCCCGCGGGCCATATACGGCCCGTTAGGATTTTTAATCCGGCCCGCCGCCGGTGTTGTCCAAATTATAGTAAAAATCAATGTTCGTCTACCATCAATGGCAGTCCGGGAGTAAGCACCCTTGGGCAGGCAGATGTAGCAGAACCGAGCCGTAAAATGACAGCAATCGGGTCAAATCCATCCTAAAACAGCATTTAATGATTAAATACAAATACTGGATGATATCGCGATGGAGGCAAAAAAACGTCTATAGACGTCCATTCGCCAAACGGCTCAAAATGCTCTCAAATTCGGTCAAATCCAGCTGAAAACAGCGTTTAATGATTAAATACAAATACTAGTATTTGTATTTAATCATTAAACTAACAAATACTAGTACGACCTGTCCGTCTGTCAAACGTCCGTCGGCGAAACGTCTTTAGGCGAATCATCCGGTCACGACATCATCATTGCTCGCTATCGGCACACCAGTATCACACCTGCCACAAGCAGGTGCATGTCAATGTTCCCTCTAATTTTTCATGTAAAACATGCTGTAAAACAAGAAAAACATGAGTGGACAGAGCTACTGCCACTGGCTGCCACTTAAACGGCGCCATCATGGGGAAAGGGGTAAAAAATAAAAATAAAAAAAATAAAAAATAAAAAAAATAAATAAAAAAAAAATATCAATCTTTCATATTAAGACGGGGGCCGCAAATTATCGTCCCGAGGGCCGCAGTTGGCCCGCGGGCCGCAAGTTTGAGACCCCTGATCTAGGTGCATTAATCCCATAATTGCAATGCTGTAACTTGTAAGATAAATTCTCTTAATTTGTATGCCCTTAAAGCAATAGAAAGCAACGTCATTTGGTTGTATCAATTGATCAATGCTTATCTAATCCGTAATATCCTAATAGTCATCAACATGACCCACGCCAAAGCATATTTCACGCACTCAGGACAAACAGGGAATGTTCTTCTGTGCACTTGAAAAACACTCCATGTTCCTGTTCATGAGTCCTAGGGAAATTATGTCTATCCTAAATCAATTATTTTATCTACCCCAGCCAGGTACAATTTACCTAATTATTTGGATGAATGCCATGAATTTTCTCATGCCATTTCTGCATTGTAAATCTCATGTCTGATATCATCAACAACCAAATAACTCAATATCTAAGATCTAATTCGCACCTCAAACGATGTTTACTTAAGATAAGAGCTATTTTCTGTAGTTGACCAATTGTGATAACCTACAATAAACCCTACAATAATTAAATTAGAGAACCCAACCTTCTACCAGGCATTTCCTAATTACAAATTTCATTGTTTAATAAAGGACACACATTTTCACCAATATGCCATAATATGGTAAATTTTCCATTCATTTTTCTTTAACCACCCAAACTCTTATGTTAAAGTATTTTGAACAAACCAACCATTCAAAAACAGTATTAATATTCTTTTATCCTCTAAAAGCTAGTTCTCCTTAATTAAGAGCCCTTCAAATATAGCTATTTTGCTCTATTCCCAATTCCAAAGCTTTTACCAAATCAATCTACCAAACAGAACTTCTATCACCTCGAAAGACATCTTTGTTTAAAATCCGAAAAATAAATGCGAAAGTAATCGCGAAACCCTGCATTTCTTGCAGACCATGTTTTGCTCTTATTATGAAATGTTCAAACGGAAGCGCGCCCTTAGCCGCTAACTGTGACCTTTATAATAATAATAATCGGACATAGGCCCTGTCGTCATCATCAACAACACAAAGCCTACTTGTCATCACACCCAGAAACTGCGTATGACGAAATTGGTGGTGCTTCTCCATAAGCTGCGTTAACTCGGCAAAAGACCTAAATAAGTGATAGTTACGGACTTGTAATTTGGCATTCTGCTGTTATGGATACAGGTCACTTACCTCTCACTGTCTTTCACTTACCTTCAGTCAGCTAGTAGGAGGCAGATAACCACCCAAACATCTTTTCATATTACCTCAAAAGGGAATGTGTGTTGTGTTACCGCAAATTTAGAGTTCTGATGGATGTGGGGAAAAACTGTCCTTAAGCCTATTTGTCCGTACTTTGTGGGACCTATAGCGTCTGCCAGAGGGCAGCAGCTGGAACAGATTGTGACCAGGGTGGTAAGGGTCCCCTATGATGTTCCTGGCTCTGCTGAGGTAACGAGGGCTGGCAATGTCTTCCAGTGAGGGCAAAGAGCAGCCGACAATCCTCTGGGCAGTGTTAATCACTTTCTGCATGGCCTTTTTGTCTGCCGCCGTGCTTCCAGCGTACCACACTGTGATGCAGTACGCCAGGATGCTCTCTACAGTGGTTCTATAGAAGGTTATCAGAAGCTTGGTGCCCAAGTTGTTCTTCCTAAGTACCCTGAGGAAATGGAGTCGTTTCTGAGCCTTCTTCACTACTGCTGTGATGTTTGTAGACCATGAGAGCTTATCCGTGATGTGGACCCCCAGGAATTTAAAGGACTGGACCCTGTCTACACATACTCCATTTATGAGGAGTGGGGCCAGATCTGTGCCGTGTTTGCAAAAGTCCAGGATTATTTCGTCAGTTCACGTGGTGTTCAGTGTGAGATTGTTCACTGAGCACCACGAAGACAGTTTGTTGACCTCATCTCTGTAGGCCGACTCATCCCCTCCTGAGATGAGTCCGACCACAGTGGTGTCGTCAGCGAATTTGATGATGGCGTTAGACTGGTGGGTTGGTGTACAGTCGTATGTGTACAGGGAGTACAGAAGAGGACTCAGTACACAGCCTTGAGGGGAGCCAGTGCTCAGTGTAATGGAGGAAGAGAGGTGGGGACCAAGTCTAACAGTTTGTGGTCGGTTGGTCAAGAAGTTCTTTATCCAGCAGCAGATTGAAGAGGATAGTCCATGGTGGGAGAGTTTGTCAGTCAGAATGTCCGAATACTCGCTGCAAAAGCAGCATTCCTCCCGCTTCGCACCTTATCTTTGTTTAGAAATGCCTTCCCAGCGAGGTACCATGCTTGAAATGTCGCTCTTTTTTCCTTCTTAGCTGTGCATAATGCATTTTCCGATATCCAACGATACCACAATATTTTGCCAAGACCCCATAATCACAATATGTTGCAAGCATAACTATTTCATAGCAAAACCCATTTTTGCCCTCAAGTTTGCTTCATCACCCCCAAGCCCAATTATTGTAATGTCTTCACGGAAGGGGTCCAAAAATTTTAGTCGCTTGTGCGGTCCGCGCGCATATTGAATGACTGCATATACTCAAGCTTCTGTTCCCAACACCGTCCAATCGGTCGCCCCTGAAAACCCGATTTCTGTCCAACTTACTCATCGATTTGTGTTCGACTTACTCATCTCCCTTCTTCGATTTCTGTTCAACTTACTCATCGCCCTTCTTCGATTTCTGTTCAACTTACTCATCTCCCTTCTTCCAATCTCTTGGCTAACACCCATACGCTCTCGCCACCTATCTCAGTAAATAATTTCCCCGTCAGCCAAGGAGGCCCCGCCAGCCGCCTCGCTCTATCAACATCGATTTCCACTCCGCTCAACTTTCTTTTGCATTTCCATCGCCAACTTATTTCGCCATAAAAAAAACAATAACTAGTATCTGTGGAACAATCTGTCTCGCTTTTATCTCCATTTACATATTATATATAGATTATCTCTATGCTCAGTGCGTATATTATCCTCCAGGTTTATTATTTTATCCATTTTAAGCTGACCAGCAAACCCATATTTGTTTATCCATAAATTTAACCCTTGAAGCGCTTTGATTTTCCCCATTTTGTAGTACGTTCGTGTGTAATCAGGTAGTAACTTTCTTCGTTTGTTTTTCCTAAGGTCATCTCTTTTGTTATCACTACACACAAACACACTAGTACACTTTCGGAGTTTAAGTACTTTTCCGGACCACAGTACAGGACACCGACGCCCTAAGTTTTATAGACTCATGCTCTGTCTTTTCCCCTGTCAGAGACTAGCATTCACAGGGTTTTAAAGTCGTCGTCCCCAGGACGCGAGTCTCATTTCTCAAAATGGACATTCACATGCAATGCCCTTTCGCGCATTTGGAGCCTCCGTCGCAACATGCAGACATTCATGTGGACAAACCAGAGATGTCCTCAGATGTCTCACTTAATTGGATTATTCTTCAACCGTCAAGAATCCAGGCGCTCCATCGAAAATCCAGCCCGCAAAGAGGTTTAGACGCCGTGCGCACGGTCTTTCCCAGATGTCGACCAGCAGCGCCCGGATTCCTTTCGGTATGTTGACTCCCAGGCTTCGAAGGACCAAAATGATAGTTTCATTAATAGTTATACTTTAATAAAAGAAAGACATCGGAGCACATACATCCAGCTTTACTTGCAAGTGAGAATCAATCCTGACTCGTTCTCATCACAGATTATTCTCAAGAAACGAATTCTCTCCTGCCCATTTAGTTGCATTAGAATCAAAACAATTAAGGTTATCTTACTCAAAACAATTGCATAAGCGTCAACCCAAATAACACAATTAAGGTCAAAAAACAACTGCAACAACAATTGCATATCAAGTATTCAAAACAACAATTAAAGTCGGAAATTAAACACAACTGCATAAGAATTTAAACAAGCAAGCCTCCATTCAGCAAAACAATTCCATATTAGGTGAACCGAGCAACACTATTTTAAAACAATTTGCGAGTAATAATCGGACATAGGCCATGTCGTCATTACCACAACACAAAAGCCTACTTGTCATCACACGCAGAACTGAGTATTTTCGGAGGTCGATATGATATCGCCATCTGCTCTGGAATCCAAGTCAAAGCAATTTAAGAGTCCTTCACAGATCTTCATTGCGAACTTGCGACTGGCTAAAGGGTCGAGGTTTTAATCCAGGTCAACAGTCCTCGGATCCAGGGACTGGGTAAGATGTCAAGTCAATAGTCCTCGGATCCAGGGCAAAACGATTAAACGTCCTCGGAGCCAGCTGCAGGGGAAAGTGTCCTTCGGTAACAATTATACTAAGCGTTTGTCAAGTTTATAATGATTAATATTTCACATATACATATAATGATTAATATTCCACACATACATATAATGATTAATATTTCTTCGTTGTACGCACATATATAATAGTACCCAAAATAACTCCAACATTCCCCCTTTTATTATATGTTTGCACATGATCTCCTCAATAAGACTTCCTTTTGGCTTTATTCTATTAATTCATTTTATGGCAAATACAAATGGGGGAAATGTCCATTGGCTGGTATAATTTTACCCGCATAGTCCCTACTCGCATGGCTGGTCTGAAAAAGAAAGAACAAAATCATTTTCGCCCAATTCGTTCTCGGAATTATCATACTCCTGGAATGCATTGCTCTCTTCAGTACGTTTCATAAGCAGAGGATATAATTCGTGTAATTTAGAATGTGTAGGGGCAATCGCAGTGGTTATAAATCAGCTTAGCAAGGAGCGTATGCAGGGGATAAGACAACACCCACACAATGTCAAGGTAGTAGCAAAAATGGCTACTGAAAAAACAACAGATAGGGCCAAATCCTTGTATTTACCAAAGGTCTTATCCCACCAGTGTCCAAGCAGATAATTCTACTCCAGGATGCTTTTTCATATTGTGGTTTAGGGTCTGCAGGCCTTCAACGGCCCAGGTTAGGGACCCATTGGGGGACGTGTTGTTGAGTGCAACATTTTCAAACATTACATACGCCCCCTGCTCCATCAAGAAGCATGTCAACCGCTATGCAATGATTAGTATTTCTTCGTTGTACGCACATATATAATAGTACCCAAAATAACTCCAACAGTTGTCTGTCTCCTGGTGCTAAATGACTTGCAGACGACCTGATTCTGGGTCGGGGTTTCGTACATAGCAGAGCAGCCCCTCGTTGCGATCTACTGAATGCCACCAATTCAGCATTTGCCTATAGTTAGCTAGAAGACTGCTCGAAAGCTCCCTCCCAGGCCTACCAACATTTTTAAACTTAAATATCCATGTTGCTTTTTCGAAAAGTTTGTAAATCACAATATATTGTAACTGTAATTGTTTCTATCTTTTTCCTCTTTCAACTTTTCTCATTTTAGGTGCTACAAGGAGGAGGTCTGGAATCACCTACTAAGCCAAAAGGCCGTCCAAAAAAGAATTCTATTCTAAGCAGTGAGCAGCTCTTTGAGCCAAAAAGATTTATTCCTGCCAGGGGGTGTCTGTCCGAGGGCTCCACATCTCACTTTGAGACCAATAAGCATTAAGAAATTAAATTACTCAATAAAGCCAAGCCATACATACACAAGATAATTTAATTTGAATGGTATGATAAATAAGAACAGTGGCTTATCTGAAGGTGAATTTTATTTCATACCTTCTCAAACATATATTTTAGGCAACCTGAGCTATACATCACCAGAGTACACTAATCCTTGACTTCAATCACTCCCCAGGTGAATCTGAGGGTGGAGAAGTGGGCAAAAAATTGCAGTTAGTTTATACATTCGTATTTGTGGTATTTTATCTATGGTCGCGGGTAAACTGGATTGGATTGGAACTTTATTTCATCCCGTATTCGGGAAATTTCCTTGGTTGCAGTAGCAAGCACAGACCAAGCCACGCGACTGGGTGGGGTCGAGTTGCAAAGGTCGCAAAACAACAAAGCAAAAGCACAAAGTAAAAGGCAAAGTATATGGGAAGTATAAAGAAAGGTAGAAAACCAGCAAAAACACAAAACAAGCAAGAGCGGACAGAGCTACCACTACCGGGTGCCACTTGAGCGGTGCCATCTTGGTTGGAAGAGCAAAAACGGATACAGACACAAGAAAAAGTTAGAGTTAGATAACACTGGAACCACACACAGGAAGTCTTCCACAAGGTGGGGAATTTCTGCAGACTTAGACCGAGGTTGAAAATATGCAGAATCACTCTTCCAAGTTATCTGCACACTCCCTCAGTAGCCTGGAGAAGAAGAATCAACAGAAACAAATACACTTCAGATACCCAGTTTCCGGCCTGGAAAGCGTCGACAGCTCTTGCATCTTATCGGAGGTATCTCACTTTTCCCATAATAATAGACGGAATGATTGGTCTTAAGCGTTGCTTCTTCTCCCGGCACTTTTGTCCAGCTCTGGATTTCCTGCGGTATCATGGTGTTGCTCTTTCTGCTGCATTGTTCACAGCTGATTCCATGTGTATGACAGCAGAGGAATGGCTGAATGGTTCCAAAAAGAAACTAGCAGAAAGAAACCAAGCTAATAGAACAAAGAAAGTTATAAAAAACATTAAAGTAAAAAGTATACATTACAAAGTAAAGTAAAAAGGAATTAAGAAATATTAAAATGTAATTAAAAAAAAGATAGAAAGACTGTAAAACCCAAAAAACGAATAAGAGCGGACAGAGCTACTGCCACCGGCTGCTGCCTGACGGCGCCAACTTTGCATTATACGACGTTTACTACTGGACAATTTGATACTGGACCATTTGCTACCTGCTAGCCGGTCAAATTTTGACATATATTTGGTCTCACCTTCACCATTTTGAGTTTCATCTGACCAAACAGTTTATAGGAAAGTGCGAGAAAACATGCACATGATCACAATTAGTGTACTTCAGTATTGCAATACATTTATTTTGCTTTGAATTGGATTGGATTGGATAACTTTATTCATCCCGTATTCAGGAAATTTCATTTACACAGTAGCAAGAGGGTGAGAATGCAGATACAGGAAAGGAATTTTAGACATAAATTGATTGGTAATAAGTTCATAAATAAATAAAAACATGAATGAATAAATAAGCGTGTTGCTGAAATATATATATATATATATATATATACACACGCATACATACATATACATATACCATACATACATATACATATACGCATACATACATATACGCATACATACATATACATATACGCATACATACATATACGCAAACATACATATGTACCGTATTTTCACGACTATTCAGCGCATCGTATTTTTAGCCGGTGTCAATAACGAGTGCTATTTCTGTATTTTACACACACAAAGGACGCACTGTTCTTTTAGACGCAGGCATGGCATGGCATATATATATATATATATATATATATATATATATATATATATATATATATATATATATAATTTATGGATGATTATCAAACCGTAATAGCGCTGTCTACGGAAGCAGCCCCAGACGCTATTTCCGGTGCGCAGTGACTGCTGGGATATATAGTCCTTTTGTCAGTACACCCAGGTTGACGGCTGTGATAACTTTGCACTAATAGTATCAATGTACTAAAACGGCGGACACACTAATTTGGTGCTACATGCACCAAATGCACGCTACACCCGCACGCTAAAAACAAATTTTTAAAAAGGCAACGGTGGCAAGACTAAGTTCGGTTGTACCGTATTTTCACGACTATTCGGCGCATCGTATTTTTAGCCGCAGTGTCAATAACGAGTGCTATCTCTGTATTTTACACACACAAAGGACGCACCGTTTTTTTAGACGCATATATATTATATATGGATGAACATCGAAACGCAATAGCGCTGGCTACCGGAAGCAGCCTATTTCCGGGTTCCGGTGCGCAGTGACTGCTGGGATATATAGTTCTTGCACGCTACACCCACACGCTAAAAACACGTTTTTAAAAAGGCAATGGAAGCAAAACTGAGTTCGGTTGTACTTTATTTAGACATTTTACAACTCACCTGCTACTTGGACTATCCTCTTCAATCTGCTGCTGGATAAAGGACTTCTTGACCAACCGACCACAGACTGTTAGACTTGGTCCCCACCTCTCTTCCTCCATTACACTAAGCACTGGCTCCCCTCAAGGCTGTGTACTGAGTCCTCTTCTGTACTCCCTGTACACCTACGACTGTACACCCACCCACCAGTCTAACGCCATCATCAAATTCGCTGACGACACCACTGTGGTCGGACTCATCTCAGGAGGGGATGAGTCGGCTTACAGAGATGAGGTGAACAATTTGTCTTCGTGGTGCTCGGTGAACAATCTCACACTGAACACCACGAAAACTAAAGAAATAATCTTGGACTTTCGCAAACACGGCACAGATCTGGCCCCACTCCTCATAAATGGAGAATGTGTAGACAGGGTCCAGTCCTTTAAATTCCTGGGGGTCCACGTCACGGACAAGCTCTCATGGTCTACAAACACCACGGCAGTGGTGAAGAAGGCTCAGACACGACTCCATTTC
The DNA here is from genome assembly GCF_051989625.1 of Stigmatopora argus. Taxonomy (NCBI): domain Eukaryota; kingdom Metazoa; phylum Chordata; class Actinopteri; order Syngnathiformes; family Syngnathidae; genus Stigmatopora; species Stigmatopora argus. Next base: position 20,805,051 of record NC_135392.1, on the reverse strand, counting down.
CTCAGGGTACTTAGGAAGAACAACTTGGGCTCCAATCTTCTGAGAACCTTCTATAGAACCACTGTAGAGAGCATCCTGGCGTACGGCATCACAGTGTGGTACGCTGGAAGCACGGCGGCAGACAAAAAGGCCATGCAGAAAGTGATTAACACTGCCCAGAGGATTGTCGGCTGCTTTCTGCCCTCACTTGAAGACATTGCCAGCCCGCGTTACCTCAGCAGAGCCAAGAACATCATAGGGGACCCTTACCACCCTGGTCACTATCTGTTCCAGCTGCTGCCCTCTGGCAGACGCTATAGGTCCCACAAGGCTCGGACAAATAGGCTTAAGGACAGTTTTTCCCCACATCCATCAGACATCTAAACTCGCGCTAACATACCACACATTCCCTTCTGCGGCATATGAATAGATGTTTGGTTGGTGATCTGCCTCCTACTAGCTGACTTGAAGGAAGGTAAGTGGCAGACAGGCAGGTAAGTGTCAGACAGTGTGCGGTAATCGAGAGGTAAGCGACCTGTATCCACAACAGCGGAATGACTAATTACAAGTCCGTAACTTACACTTATTTAGGTCTTTTGCCGATTAAACGTAGCTTATGGAGAAGCACCATCAATTTCGTCACACGCAGTTTCTGCGTGTGATGACAAGTAGGCTTTTTTTGTGTTGTGGTAATTACGACATGGCCTATGTCCGATTATTATCATCACCCACAAATCCCTCAAAGTCCTCATTTTCTGTGTCCGAATTAAACAATTGCCCAAACGAGCCTTCCAAAAAGCCGGGTCCCCTCTCTTCGTTCTCAGAGTCACTGTCATTTCCATGTGGCTCCTTAGAAATGATGCCGGCTTTGGCAAAAGCTCGAACAACCGTGCAAGTAGACACATTCGCCCAGGCGGCCACAATCCATTCACAAATCGTAGCGTAAGAAGCCCTGCGCTGCCTGCCACTTTTCGTGAAGTCAGGCATTGCATATATATATTATTTATGGATGATTATCGAACTGTAATAGCGCTGTCTACGAAAGCAGCCCCAGACACTATTTCCGGTGCGCAGTGACTGCTGGGATATATAGTCATTTTGTCAATACACCCAGGTTGACGGCTGTGATAACTTTGCACTAATAGTATCAATATACTCCAACGGCGAAAACACTAATTTGGTGCTACATGCACCAAATGCACGCTACACCCGCACGCTAAAAACACGTTTTTAAAAAGGCAACGGAAGCAAGACTGAGTTCGGTTGTACTTTATTTAGCCATTTTACAATGTACTCACGTCATCTTCACCCACAAAACCATCAAAGTCCTAATTTTCTGTGTCCGAATTGAACAATTGTCCATCGAAAACGCTGAGTTTAATACGTTCGTCCAGGCAGCCACAATTCATTCGCAAATGGTAGCTAGCTAGTAGCTAGCGTAACTATTCCAAGGCTGTCTTCCATGCTTCGCAACTGTGTTGATGCCGATCGCCAGGCCACAATCCATTCGCAAATAGTAGCTAGCTAGTGTTGATGCCGATCGGCAGGCCACAATCCATTGGGTGTATTGACAAAAAAAACGATATCCCAGCAGTCACTGCGCAGTACTTTATCTACGGGAAAATAGTTAAGTCGGGGGGTGCTTGCCATATTGTCCTATCGACTGATTTATTTTATTTTATCGTGATAACAATTTTAGTATTGGTCCATATATAAAGTGCACTGGATTATAAGGTGCACTGTCTATTTTGGAGAAAATTTCAGACTTTTATGTGCACCTTATAGTCGTGAAAATACGGTAATTTATTTAGCCATTTTACAATATACTCATGTCATCAACACCCACAAAACCATCCAAGTCCTCATTTTCTGTGTCCGAATTGAACAATTGTCCATCGAAAACGCTGAGTTTAATACGTTCGTCCAGGCAGCCACAATCCATTCGCAAATAGTAGCTAGCTAGTAGCTAGCGTAACTACTCCAAGACTGTCTTCCATGGTTCGCAACTGTGTTGATGCCGATCGCCAGGCCACAATCCATTTGCAAATAGTAGCTAGCTCAGGGTTGGGCAAACTTTTCGGCCCGGGGGCCACATTGACTTTAAAAATTTGACAGGCGGGCCGGGTCAGCACAAGATACGATACATATAAAAAACTGGATCCGTTAACAGTACATATGAAACATAAACAGAAAAAAAAGGACTAAAGTATGATACTCATTACTCATGCGGGATTTATGGGGTGCTTTCTTGGTTTTCATCAGACTAAAGGTCTGTTCACACACATATGTAGAGCCAAATAACACCAGAATCCTCTGTGCCATCTTCTGGATGTTTGGAAATTTGGCTGCACTTAATGAAGCCTAAAACTCAGAGACTTTCAGGGAGTTGAACTTTTCACATTGGAGATCAATCAGTTCCAACTGCAACTCCTGTGGAACCGTTTCCGAGTCTTGTGAGAAAGGACATGACACCAGCTGTCAATTTTTCCAAAATCACAAAACCGACGGCAGAATTGCTCATGCAGGTCATCCAATGATTTCCTGTATTTTGACCGCATAAAAAAAAAATTAAAAAAAAAAATTAAAACAAATTATAAGCATTTGGACAACGTCGGCGGGCCGGATTAAAAGGTCTAACGGGCCGTATATGGCCCGCAGGCCGTAGTTTGCCCATGTCTGAGCTAGCTAGTGTTGATGCCGATCGCCAGGCCAAAATCAATTTGTAAATAGTAGCTAACTAGTGTTGATGCCGATCTCCAGGCCACAATCCATTCGCAAATAGTGGCTAGCTAGTGTTGATGCCGATCGCCAGGCCACAATCCATACGCAAATAGTAGCTAGCTAGTGTTGATGCCGATCGCAAGGCCACAATCCATTCGCAAATAGTAGCCAGCTAGTGTTGATACCGATCGCCAGGCCACAATCCATTCGCAAATAGTAGCTAGCTAGTGTTGATGCCGATCGCCAGGCCACAATCCATTCGCAAATAGTAGCTAGCTAGTGTTGATGCCGATCACCAGGCCACAATCCATTGGGTGTATTGACAAAAAAAACTATATCCCAGCAGTCACTGCGCAGTACTTTATCTACGGGAAAATAGTACAGACGGGGGTTGCTTGCCGTAGTTGTCCTATCGACTGATTTGTTTTATTTTATCGTGATAACAATTTTAGTATTGGTCCATATATAAAACGCACTGCATTATAAGGCGCCCTGTATATTTTGGAGAAAATTTAAGACTTTTATGTGCGCCTTATAGTCGTGAAAATACGGTATATATATATATATATATATATATATATATATATATATATATATATATACGCATACATACATATACATAGATATATATAAATATATATATACATACATACACATAGATGTCCCTCTCCGTGCTCCCGCATCCCCAACAGACCACTGCATAAAACACTGTAAATGCCACCACAGTGTCGTAAAAGATCCTCAGCAGTGTCCTGCACACTCCAAAGGATCGTAGTGTCCTCAGTAGGTAGATGCGCCTCTGGCCCCTTTTATACAGGGCATCTATGTTTGTGGACCAGTCTAGTTTGTTGTTGAGGTGAACACCCAGGTACTTAAAATTATCCACGATTTCAATGTCTGTACCCTGGATGTGAATCTGTTAAAGAACTGATTCAGTTCATTGGCCCAATCCCTGTCTCCGAACTCCGGATCTCTCTCACTGTTGCCTCCATGGCCAGAAATGGTCTTCAAGCCCCTCCAGACCTCTTTGGAGTTGGTTTTCTAACTTCATCTTGTAGATGGCCTTTCCCTTCCTTATCTCTCTCTTCAGCTCCTTCTGGACCATTTTCAGACTATCTTTCTCCACAGACCTAAAGCCCTCTTCTTCTTGTTCAGGAGGGCCCTTAGATCCCGGGTGACCCACGGCTTATTGTTGGAGAAACAACGGACATTTTTGGAGGGTAGAGTGTTCTCAACACAGAAGTTGATATAATCTGTGATGCATTGGGTCAAGCTGTCAATGTCTTTCCCATGTGAATTGCACAGCACCTCCCAGTCAGTAGTCTCAAAAAAGTCCCTCAGTACCATGCTGGTCTCCTCAGTCCATCTTTGTATGATCCTCGTGGTAGGTTTTTTTCTCCTCACCATAGGGATGTAGGTAGGGATCAGATGGACCAGGTTGTGGTCTGAGCGGCCCAGTGGGGGCAAGGGGACTGAGCTGTATGCCTCCTTTGTGTTGGCCGGTCTTTGGTCGCCCGGTCTTTTGGTTGCCCGGAAGGTTATTGATGATTACCATTTAAATCGTTGCTCAAATTCCTGCGAATTATTATTTAGCCATACTTAATGCCCTATTAATTATTAGGCTAAAGAAAAGCTCAAAATTTCCCGTACTTTTATTGTTTTTTGTTGGAGAACTTGTTAAGACCCTGACTGACGTACCTTCCTAAGGAGACAACCCATGTACATACAAACTCTTATACACTCACACGTCGGCTCAGTGAAACTGCTCAGGGCCATTGTTGGCTTTTATTGATGCGTAGACCGTGTTGTTTTACCTTGTTTTGTCGCCGGTCTTTTGGTCGCCTGTCTTTTGGTCGCCGGTCTTTTGGTCGCCCGTTGTTTGGGTCCGAGCGACCAAAAGACCGTGACCAAAAGACCGTGACCAAAAGACCGTGACCAAAAGACCGTCAACCAAAAGACCAATCGACCGCACACGAGCAGGTCCAGAGTTTTTTGTTCCCTGGTGTGGCGCTTCACATACTGAATGAAGGTGGGGAGAGTAGAAGCCAAGGAAGCATGGTTAAAATCACCGGAGATAAGAAGGAGAGACTGGGGGTGTGACGTCTGCAGCCGCGACACAGTAGCGTGAAGCAGCTCGCAAGCGACTGCCGCATCGGCGGAATGAGGTATATAGGCAGTTATTACAATAACGTGGGTACTTGGATGATTCGCCTAAAAACGTTTCGCCGACGGACGTTTGACAGACGGACTGGTCGCCGAATGGACGTTCCACCGAACGTTCATCCGGCCGAACGGAGGTTTCGCCGAAATGGGATTCGCGCGCTCGCCCCGCCCCCGGATCGTGTGTGTACAAGTTTTTCAACCTCGGCCCGCGGGCCATATATGGCCCGTTAGGATTTTTAATCCGGCCCGCCGCCGGCGTTGTCCAAATTATAGTAAAAATCAATGATTCATTTCCCTTTGCCGCTCATCACTCTCAATTTATTAGTCTACCGTCAATGGCAGCCCAGGAATAAGCACTCTTGGGCGGGCATGTCAGCCCGGGAATAAGCACTCTTGGGCGGGCATGTCAGCCCGGGAATAAGCACTCTTGGGCGGGCAGATGTAGCAGAACCGAGCCGTGAAATGACAGCAATCGGGTCAAATCCATCTTAAAACAGCATTTAATGATTAAATACAAATACTGGAGCTCTTTGGACATTAGAACAGAGCCCAGGGAAGTTAATTCCTCGGTAAAATGTCTCGATGATGTCGCGATAAGGCAAAAAAACGTCTATATACGTCCATTAGCCATCGGCTCAAAATGCTCTCAAATTCGGTCAAATCCAGCCGAAAACAGCGTTTAATGATTAAATACTAATACTGGAGCTCTTTGGACATTAGAACCGAGCCCAGGGAAGTTAATTCCTCGGTAGAATGTCGCGATAAGGCAAAAAAAACGTCTATATACGTCCATTCGCCATCGGCTCAAAATGCTCTCAAATTCGGTCAAATCCAGCCGAAAACAGGATTTAATCATTAAATACAAATACTGGAGCTCTTTGGACATTAGAACCGAGCCGAGGGAAGTTAATTCCTCGGTAAACTGTCGCGATGATGTCGCGATAAGGCAAAAAAACGTCCATTCGCCATCGGCTCAAAATGCTCTCAAATTCGGTCAAATCCAGCCGAAAACATCGTTTAATGATTAAATACAAATACTAGTATTTGTATTTGCGACATCAAATGTCAGATAGGCACTGGGAAAACACTGTTGATGTACTTTGTACTCATACTTTGAAAAAAAATCTGGAGCTCGAGACTTCAGCGGGGCTTCAGCAACCCATATCCGCCCATGTGTCACTATCCTCGGATATGCCATGGGGAAAACACTGTTGATGTGTGTGGTGCTCACACTTAGAAAAATTTATGGAGCTCAGGATTTTAGCGGGACATCAGCCAACCCAATCCGCTCATGTGTCATTATCCTCGGATACGCTCGGGAAAAAACCCTGCCGATGTGTGTGGTGCTCACGCTTAGAAAAAAATTATGGTGCTCAGGATTCCAGCGGGGCATGTGTCACCCCTATCCGCCCACAGAGCACTGTGCTTGGTGAAAAACCCCCTCCAATGTGTGTGGAGCTCAAATTTGAAAAATTTCTGGAGCTGCAGAAATTCAGCGGGGCGTCGTCCAACCCAGTCCGCTCACGGTGCACTATTCTCGGATAGGCTCGGGGGGAACCCCCGCCGATTTTTAAAGTGCTCAAACTCGGGAAATATATGGAGCTTGATAATGAAACTCAGCATGTGTCATTAAAATCCGCCCACAAAGCACTGTTCCCGGGGAGAAATCCCTCCGATGACCGTAGGGATATGATTTACCTACTTGGCGGGCCGGATTAAAAATCCTAACGGGCCGTATATGGCCCGCGGGTCGAGGTTGAAAAACTTGTACACACAAAATCCGGTGGCGGGGCGAGCGCACGAATCCGGTTTCGGCGAAACCTCCGTTCGGTGGAAGGTCCATTCGGCGACCTGTCCGTCTGTCAAACGTCCGTCGGCGAAACGTCTTTAGGCGAATCATCCGGTCACGAATAACGTGAGAGAACTCCCGGGGATGTGAAACGGCCTGATGCTAACAGCTACTAGCTCGATATCTCAAGTGCAAAGTTGCTCCTTCACCGTAATATGCCCGGGGCTATACCATCTGCTATTAATATAAACAGTTAGTCCCCCACCTTTCTTCCTACCGCTCTCCTCAGGATTTCTGTCCACCCTCACCAGCTGAAAACCATTCAAGCAAACGAGAGAGTGCTGTTAGTTCATTCAGCCAGGTCTCCGTGAAGCACATAATACAGATTTTCCGAAATTGTCGTTGTAGACGAAAAATGCAACGCTCTACTCCAAGCCACTCCTAGATGACCGAGCTTCTCACCTTATCTCTAAGAGAGAGTCGGGACATTCTGTGGAGGAAACTCATTTCAGCCGCTTGTATCCGGTAGGAACGTAGATTGACCGGTAAATAGAGAGCCTCACCTTTTGGCTCAGCTCCTTCTTCACCACGACAGACCAGCGCAGAGTCCGCATCACTGCAGACGCTGCACCGATCCACCTGTCGATCTCCTGTTGCATTCTTCCCTCACTCATGAACAAGACCCCAAGGTATTTAAACTCCTCCACCTGGGGAAGGACGTGGTCCCTGACCCGGAGAGAGCATAACACCTTTTTCCAGCTGAAAACCATGGTCTCAGATTTGGAGGTGCTGATTCTCATCCCGACTGCTTCACATTCGGTTGCGAATCGTTCAAGCGTGAGTTGGAGATCACGGCCTGATGTACCAACAGAACCACATCATCTGCAAAAATAGAGGATGCAATACTGAGGCTGCCAAACCGGACCCCTCAACACCACGGCTGCGCCTAGATATTCTATCCATAAAAGTGATGAACAGAATCGGTGACATAGGGCAGCCCTGGTGGAGTCCAACCCCCACGAGAAACGGATCCGACTTACTGCCGGCTACGCAGACCAGACTCTGACACCGGTCATACAGGGACCGGACCCCGCGTAACAGGGGTTCTGGATCCCCTCACTCCCGGGGAGTACCCCCTACAAGACTCCCCGGGGGACACTTCTCCAAGTTGACATAGCACATGTAGATTGGTTGGGCGAATTCCCATGCCCCCCAAGGACTCTGGTGACGGTATAGAGCTTTTCAAGCTATGCAGTGATATTCATGACGAGAGGGAGGGGAATCTTTTAATATGGATAAAAGAAAAACAGTTGGCGGAATCTGCAAGGACTTGAAAGTAAAGCAAGCAGTTGAGAAGGGGATACTTCTTACAGAATTTACTCGCATATAAGCCGCTTTTGTCGGTAAAAAATGATGACTGAATCGAGGGTACGGCTTATATGCGCATAAAAACACGACATGCAAAAAAAATTGCAACTTGACGGCGCTGTGACATGATGACATCCCGACAAAATGGCGCCGTTGCGTCATGACGCAATGCGTGACATCACGACACAAGCGAATGCGGCTGATGCTTTCATTTATTTCAAAATAGAGAAAAGATAAACCGCTAAACAACATTTATTTCAAGGTCTTTGAATAAAATTCAAGAAAAAAACGTACATATCTTGCATAAAACGTGAAAAAACTATATCTTTATCATTTGTCTATTTTGAAATAAATGACCATATCGGCCGCATTCGCTTGCGTCATGACGTTACGGCGCCATTGCGTCATGACGTTACGGCGCCATTGCGTCATGACGTTACGGCGCCATTGCGTCATGACGTTACGGCGCCATTGCGTCATGACGTCATCGTGCCATGGCGTTGTCAACTTGAAGTTTCGAGTATGCCGTGTTTATATGCGCATATAAGCCGTACCCTTGATTCAGTCATAATTTTTTGTCCGACAAAAGCGGGTTATATGCGAGTAAATACAAGTACCTCCTTGTTTGCCTCGCCTGACCTCCGACCTCTTGTTTTGTTCCCAGGACCCTGACCACGCTCACGACCACGGACCACGACCTCAATCTCGACCACGGACCACGACCACAATCTCGACCACATGGATTTTACCTTCATTCAGGACCCCTCTATGGACCAATTGGCTACCTACCTCCACACTATGAATAACGACATGGCTACGCTACTCCGTCTGTGCCTTTGCCCGTCTTTGGAACGTTTTCAATAAATAGAAAGTCCCACGTCCAGCTTGTGCATTTGCCTGATTTGGGGTCCTCCACCCACGATCATAACACAGAGGGTCGGAATGAAGTAATTTGTATTTTGTTATTTGAAATGGGAAAAATGTATTTGAGATACGAGTAAATTGATATTCGAGCTCGCATTTAGCTTGTATACCAAGGTACTACTGTATAATAAATGTCATTACTTAAAATTCCAGACATGTCTAATTCATTCAAATACAGTAAAACGTCTTCGAAATCGAATTGTTAATGCCTGATCAATTGTGATTTTGGTGATTGCCCCCTGGTTTATGTTCCTTCACTAATTATGCTTCTCTTGTTTTGTGCCATTTCGTCATCCGGCTTAAAACAAATGTATTTATACTAACATACAGGAACAGGTAACCCCCAGAAAACACACACTTATATTCCATGTTCTACTTCCTCAAAAGGGTCACTGGAGCTGACTTTGGCCTAAAAGTGACCCTAAACTACCAGCAGACAGTCAGGACACACGCAAAAATGTATATATTATTATTCTTGCGTGTGCGCATGTGTGTGTGTGTGGGGAGGAGTGTAGAGCAGCATTTTACATTGAATTAGTATATTTCGTTCCACAATCTTTAATACTAGCAATTATAAACCCTTTAAAAAGGATAAGCGATGCAATGCCTGGGAGCATTTAACTTAGAAAAACATGTTTTTTTTACTATGTAATGCTTTTGGTTTAGTTAGGTTTGGTGTTGCAGCGTCATTTTAATGGCTTAATAAATAATTCTCTTATATTTTTGCTCTTTATTTGCATACATGCAGACAGACAGATGGACAGACGGACAGACATACATAGATACCAGTGGCCGGCCGTCAGGGCCTTCAAGGCCTTCTCTGCTGGCCTAAGAAATATCTGAATCATATTATATTTTGTCCATCAATACTTATTATTCCAAATGGTCTGTTAGCTTCCTTTCATTGCTTTCCCCCCTGGTTGCACTGCTTCCAGATGTGTGTTTTCATATTGAACCATTTAACCAATCACATTTCAGCCATTATTTGTTGCCAGATCAGATCTGCCTCAAAGCCTTCACAATCAGTTCTTGCGGGCTCTGCTGCATTAAACTAGACTGTTGCTTTTAACCAATCAGATTTCGAGTTGGCAACCCCACAATGATTTTTCATAGGCGTTAGCATTTTGCTGGCTGGGACATGTCATTTCTTTCACAAACTATGATTGGCTAGTAGGCGGGCCAAAGCAGTACCCGAGGCAGCCGAGATCGCAAACTCCACCCACAATGGCCGACAGTAGCAAAAACAAATGGATTCTGTTTGATCACAAAGCTATTTTCCAGACGGACTTTTCCAGAAAAAAAATGGACATCATTAAGAAAGGGCGGTCAACCCAAGCTAGCAAGCCTGTTACAGCCGAGAAAATGGTGTGTGCTGGACTTTCAGTGCGCTAACTTAGCTGCACCACCAAATAGAATATTGTTGTGTTGATTTAAAGCCATTTTCAAAACGGACTATGCCGGAAATATGACAGGACAGGCTCGACTTTCATAATTAGCTTCGATGGCGATAGGAAAGAAGGAAGAAAGAAAGGAGGATGGATATTGTGTAAAAAGGATTTTTGGTGAGTAAAATATGGCTATATTCCTAAATAATATTTCAATTTTGGGCCAAGTTCTGATATCTGAAAAGCTCCAGTGTTTGTATTTAATCACAAAATGCTGCTAGGAAGTGGATTTTACCCCAGTTTAATTTTTGGCGTTTCACCAGTGACGTCCATCGCTGTCTTTTCCCGGGAAAAATCACCCCCCTGGCCTGGCTGTAATGTCTCAAAAGCTCCAGTATTTGTATTCAATCAATAAATGATGCTAGGAAGTGTATTTTACCTAATTTTAGTGCATTTTTTGTCATTTCACGGTATGGACGTATCGACGTTCATCGCTGTCTTTTTACCGGGAAAATGATACTCCGGGCCCGGTTCTGATGTCTAAAAAGCTCCAGTATTTGTATTTAATCAATAAATGCTGTTTTCGGCTGGATTTTACCCCATTTTCGGGCAATGTTTGCCCGTACGCCATTGACGTTCATCGCTGTCTTTTCCCGGGAAATCACCCCCTGGCCTGGTTTTAATGTCTGAAAAGCTCCAGTATTTGTATTTAATCATGAAATGCTGCTAGTAAAAGGATTTTACCCCATTTTTGTGCATTAATGTATTGATTATTTTTTTATGTGTCACAGCTGTAGTTGCAGTAGAGGTTTTATAGCCATAAAATAGTTTTTGAGGGTTGGATTGATACGTTGAAGGCGCTACCAGAAAATCCACCGACCGCCACTGATAGATACATATATTTTTGCATACATATTTAATTCAAAAATTGTATACTTTTATAGTTTTAAAAGGGGTTAGGGCAGGGGTACTCAGAGTTTTTTGCTCCAGTTGTTGCCAAGGAACTGAGGTCAGATGGAGAGCATCTGAGACATTTCCAACAAAGCGCACCAAATTGAAAAAGAAAATGCTTAAGAAGCAGCTCTGAAAGGTTGTGAATGTTGTCGAAGGCTGTCGGCACCTTACGTTGATCCTGATGATTTCTTAATGATTGTTAAATGAGTCAGATATGCACGTTCAAATCAAGGACGAGTATTGTGGTTGCACATTGCAACATCGCGGTAAAACAATATGTTGTTCAGGCCTGAAGGAAACTAAGAGACAAGATCAAATCTTACTCTCAGGCTCTACCACGAGAACCTTGGTGATTGATTTAATGAGCATCCCTGGTTTAGAGGGTAGTATTAAAAATTGTGGAACGGTTTATGCTAATTCCATGTAAAATATGCCTCTACTTAAGAATAAATTTCATAAGTAAAGGTACCATCGTAATTTGTATGATAATTCTATTTTTGTGATTTAAGGTTGTGCAATCTGGAGCCCATCCCAACCAACTAGGGGAACCAGCCGAGGGACACCCTGAATCGGTGCCTAGCCAATCGCAGGGCACAAAGAGAACAATTATTCACGCTTGAACACATACCGAGAGGCAATTTAGAGTGTTAAACCAGCCTAATGTGCATGGTTTTGGTAAGATTATTTATTCTTGGGATTGTCGGGTGTTTATGTGTACGTTGGGGGTGAAGGGTCTTGAAGGGTTGTCGACCCAGGGTGTAAAATTAGCCCTGACCATCTCTGCCTACATGACTCAGATAATGTTATGTATTAATTCATTTTCTAAACCGCTTATCCTCACAAGGATTGGATAACTTTATTCATCCCGTATTCGGAAAATTTCATTGTGACAGTAGCAAGAAAAGGCATAGTTATAAGTTAGACAGTACAGTCAAAGGCCACAGAACAACAAAGCAAAAGAAAAAAGCACCAATACATGTTGGACAGACATGCTGGAACCTATCCCAGCTAATTATGGTTACAGGCAGCGGCAACCCTGAATTGGTGGCCAGCCAATCACAGGACACAAGGAGACAGAAAACCATTCACGCTCACACTGCCTAGGAGCAATTTAGTGTGTTAAACCAGCCTACCCTGCAATTTTTTTTGCATGTGGGAGGAAACCAGAGTATCCGGAGAAAACCCATGCAAGCCCGGGGAGAACATGCAAACTCTACGCAGTGAGGACCCACCTGGGATGAAACCCTCAACCGCAGAACTGCGAGGACAACATGTTAATCAATTATTTATATTTTTTAAATACATTTATGTGAACACTCGCGGCCCAGCGGCTGAGTGGTTAGTTAGTGCATAGGCCTCACAGCTCTGGGGTCCTGGGTTCAAATCCAAGTGAGCCCAACTGTTTTTGGTTCTGGAGTTTACATGTTTCCCTGGGCCTGCGTAGGTTTTCTCCAGGTACTCCGGTTTCCTCCCACATTCGAAAAACATGCAAGGTAGGCTGATTGGACCTTCTAAATTGCCCCTAGGTATGGGTGTGAGTGTGAATGGTTGTCCGTCTCTTTGTGCCCTGCGACCGGCTGGCCACCAAATCAGGGTGTCCGCCGCCTCTGGCCCGAAGTCAGTTGAGGATAAAGTGGTTGGGAAAATGAATGAATATATAACCGCTCTGTCAACCTGCCAACAATGATATGTATATGATGTCCAAATAACGATTATTATCATTGTTATTGTTATGATTTTTACGTATTAATTATAATTTTAAGTTAATAAGATATGAAAATATATACAACCAGGAATTAAAATGCTATGTAAAACAAAATCAAATAACATAAATGAATAAAAGCCAAGGCAACACACAAGACATGCACTGCAGAGAAATAAGTACAGTAGTACCTTCCTCTCATCTTTGTTTTTAGAGCACCATTTTGAATTTTTGATTCTTTCGGATCTCCCCTCAGTAATTGTGATATTTATCAGAAAAGCTTGCGTTGTCATAATACGATTTGCACAGATTTTTTGATAACCACACAGGCAATGCACCTTCAACCACTTTGCTGATCCAACTAAAAGTTGGTAAAAAACAAAAAGTAGCGAAATTAATTGTGTTTTGATTGTGGGCAGAGGGCCCCGAAGCAAGCACAATGACAACTGATGGTGGCGGTTTCTCTTTATTGCGATGTACTGTAGGATGTTATTTTCTTTTTTCTGAAAGATTTGGTGAGACAAGTGTCAAAATATAGGCAAGACATTATTGAAGCTTCAATGGCAAGACTCTCGTGCTGACCCCACTTTTTAAAAGCCCTCATTGCCTCCACCCAAATTGGGCGTTAATTTAAATATAAGTGGGTGGGTTTCAGTTACAAAGGAACATGGCTCGTTTGAAATCAAATACTGAAGCATCCTACCATCTGGTGGGAAAATATAATAATAATAATATTATTATTATTATATTTTCCCACCAGATGGTAGGATGTATAGAAAAGGCAGAAAATATATTTTGAATATGACAGGAAAGGAAATGTATATTTTAAACATATTACAGTACTACAGAACTGATAAGACAATCCAACGACGAGACAATGACGGCAGGAATTCCATGCAGATGGAACACATGCTGCGCGTGTAAGAGAGATAATGGAGGAAGAGAGGTGGGGACTAAGTCTAACAGTTTGTTAACCAACCGTCCACAAACTGTTAGACTTGGTCCCCACCTATCTTCCTCCATTACACTGAGCACTTGCTCCCCTCAAGGCTGTGTACTGAGTCCTCTTCTGTACTCCCTGTACACGTAGGACTGTACACCGACCGACCAGTCTAACTCCATCATCAAATTTGCCAACGACACCACTGTGGTCGGACTCATCTCAGGAGGGGATGAGTCTGCCTACAGAGATGAGGTCAACAAACTGTCTTCGTGGTGTTTGGTGAACAATCTCACACCGAACACCACGAAAACTAAAGAAATAATCCAGAACTTTCGCAAACACAGCACAGATCTGGCCCCACTCCTCATAAGTGGAGTATGCATAGACAAGGTCCAGTCCTTCAAATTCCTGGGGGTCCACGTCACGAACAAGCTCTCCTGGTCTGCCAACACCACGGCAGTGGGGAAGAAGGCCCAGAAACGACTCCATTTCCTCAGGGTACTCAGGAGGAACAACTTGGACACTAAGCTTCTGGTAACCTTCTATAGAGCCACTGTGGAGAGCATCCTGGCATACTGCATTACAGTGTGGTATGCTGGAAGCACGGCAGCAGACAAAAGGCCATGCAGAGAGTGATCAACACTGCCCAGAAGATCATCGCTGCTCTCTGCCCTCACTTGAAGACATTGCCAGCCCTTGCTACCTCACCAGAACATTGTCAGGGACCCATGCCACCCTGGTCACAACCTGTTCTAGCTTCTGCCCTCTGGCAGACGCTACAGGTCTCACAAAGCACGGACAAATAGACTTAAGGAGAGTTTTTTCCCACAGTCATCAGGACTCTGAACTTGCGGTAGAACGACACACATTCCCTTTTGTGCAATAACTTCGGGGTCAGGTAACATGAAAGACGTTGGGCGGTGATCTGCCTCCTGCTGGATGATTGATGGTAAATGTGGAGGTAAGTGATCCAAGATGACGGCGCACACAGGTGCAGCGCTCTTTGCTCTCCAGTTTGGTGTCTTGTTTCCTCAATCTTATCATTATTTACTAACATTTGCGAGGCAAACTTTTTCTACAGTCGCCAGGATTTAATCACTCTCGGGAGTAGATAAATAAAAAATAAATAAAATCAGACTTAGGCTTGTCATCATCATTGACTAGACAAAAGCCTAATTGTCATCATACCCAGCTGCGTATGACGAAATTGAAAGTGCTTCTCCACAAAGTGCGCTTTTCTCAGGCAAGAGCCCTACCAAGTGATAGTTTCAGACTTGCTGGCATTCTGCCGTGATGGATACATCGCATCACCTCCCGAGCGCAACCAACTCCCGGCGACTGCGAAAAGGTTTGCCTCACCGATGCCAACAAAGAATAAAATGGATCACTTACCTCACACTGTCTGCCTACTTACCTAGTCAGCCAGCAGGAGGCAGATCGCCGCCCAACGTCCATGTTTCCTCACCCCGAAGTTGTTACACAGAGGGGATTGTGTGTCGTGCTACTGCAATTTAGAGATGCGATATATCCATCACAGATTACCAAAGAACCTACAATATCCCCGAGGACATCTTGAGACCAACGGGATCTCCGTGGATAGTAATAATATCTCAGATTAGGCAATATTTTAGTATTTGCCTTAACAGGATGTGACTCTTATATTCTATATTACTTATTGTGGTCTTTTGCTGGGAAAGCGCACTTTGTGGAGTAGCACCACCAATTTCATCATACGCAGCTGTGTATGATGACAATAGTCTTTTTTGACGTGGCCGGACGATTCGCTGAAAGACGTTTCGCCGACGGACGTTTGACAGAGGGACAGGTCGTCGAATGGACGTTCCACCGAACGGTCAATCGGAGGTTTCGTTGGCGCGCTCGCCCCGCCCCCGGATCGTGTGGGTACAAGTTTTGCAACCCCGGCCCGCGGGCCATATAAGGCCCGTTAGGATTTTTAATCCGGCCCGCCGAGTATGTAAATCATATCCCTACGGTCATCGGAGGGGTTTCTCCCCGGGAACAGTGCTTCGTGGGCAGATTTTAATGACACATGCTGAGTTTCATTATCGAACTCCATATATTTCCCGAGTTTGAGCACTTTAAAAATCGGCGGGGGTTCCCCCGAGCCTATCCGAGAATAGTGCACCCTGAGCGGACTGGGTTGGACGACGCCCCACTGAATTTCAAATTTGAGCCCAACACACATTGGAGGGGGTTTTTCACCGAGCACAGTGCTCTGTGGGCAGACAGGGGTGACACATGCCCCGCTGGAATCCTGAGCACCATATTTTTTTCTAAGTGTTAGCACCACATACATCGGCGGGGTTTTTTCCCTGAGCGTATCCGAAAAAACGTCTATATACGACCATTCGCCAAACGGCTCAAAATGCGTTTAATGATTAAATACAAATACTAGTACATGTCCTTGTTATTCCTAAATGAATGTTATCGGTTACGGACCGGCCGTAAATGGCGCGCGGGCCGAGGTTGAAAAACTGGTACACACACGATCCGGGGGCGGGGCGAGCGCGCCGGCGAAACTTCCGCTCCGCGGAAGCTCAGTTCGGCCGATTGACCGTTCGGTGGAACGTCCATTCGGCGACCTGTCCCTCTGTCAAACGTCCGTCGGCGAAACGTCTTTCAGTGAATCATCCGAGCACCCTTTTTTGATGATTGGATTGGATTGGATAACTTCATTCATCCTGTATTCGGGAAATTTCATTGTAACAGTAGCAAGAAAAGGCATAGTTATAAGTTAGACAGTACAGTCGCAAAGGCCGCAGAACAACAAAGCAAAAACACAAAGTACAAAGCAAATCAAAGTAAATGGGATGATGATGATGATAAAGCCTATGTCTGAACAGTCTGAACAGTAAATCTGCAATCTCACAGGCTGAAGGGAGCTTGCTGAGTGCAAAAAAGTGTGCGGCTTTGGAAAATCAGTCAACTGTAGTCAGAATGACTGCGTGGCTCCGGGACATGGGGAGACCTGTGACGCCGTCAATTTGTCCCCCTCCCGAATGTGAATAAGATGGTAGGCTTTACGGAGGTCCAACTTGGAAAAAATGCGGGAACCATGAAGCGGAGTGGATCATTTTTTCCAATATTGATATTTCGCCTTAAAGTACTGTCTATTCAAATGTGAATGTCATAATATACTGTTGAATTGGATTGGATAACTTCATTCATCCCGTATTCGGGAAATTTCATTGTGACAGTAGCAAGAAAAGGCATAGTTATAAGTTAGACAGTACAGTCGCAAAGGCCGCAGAACAACAAAGCAAAAGCGCAAAGTACAAAGCAAATCAAAGTAAATGGGATCATTAAGAATCACCAAATCAAATCATTAAGACAGAAAAGCAACAAAAACACCCAGTTGAACCCAGGACCCCAGAGCTGTGAGGCTGACGCGCTAACCACTCGTGCCTCCGGGCCGCCCTGTCTAAATATGTAAATTATCAAATGAAGGAAAATAGCATGCAGTCATGGCATTGACGGTCCGGTTTGGTGTGCTCAGTTTTGCATCCCTGCTCTTAGGTTAGAACTTTATTTCATCCCGTATTCGGGAAATTTCTTGGTTGCAGTAGGAAGACAGACACAAGACACACAAGACATTGTCGACTAGCACAAAGAAACCAAGCCACGCGACGGGTGGGGCTGAGTCGCAAAGGCCTCAGAGCAACAAAGCAAAAAGCACAAAGAACAAAGCAAAGTATATGGGATCATTAAGAATCATTAAATCAAATCATTACGACAGAAAGCAGCAAAAACACAAAACGAGCAAGAGTGGACGGAGCTACCTCTACCGGCTGCCACTTGAACGGCGCCATCTTGGTTTCGGTAGCAAAAACGGATAGACTCAAAAACACGTTGTAAAGTTGGACAAAAACTGGAACCACACACAGGAAGTCTTCCACGAGATGGGGAACTTCTGCAGACTGTGACCGAGGTAGAGAATATGCAGAGTCACTCTTGCAAGCTTATCCGCACAGTTCCTCAGTAGTCTGGAGCTGAAGACAACAGTAGCAGAGTAGGGCACCTCGACTCCGTTGCTGGTAAGCGCTGAAGACTGACATATTTTAACCATATAATCTAATTAAGACTATGTCATATTTTAATCATATATTTTATTACAGCTGCTTCATTTTTATATATTACTACTGTATGATTAAACACTTGTTTTCAGCTCGATGACCACGCGAACAGAAGGTTCCCTTATAATAATGCTTGTACAATGAACAAAGGCTCTCCGTCTGAGATTCTTTTGAGGTTGATTACAGACAGCTTCCATACAATGTCAGCTGATAAGGAGGCGAGCGGAGTGGAGCTCCAAGGCCAGCGGAGATACAGAGACGACGGACAGTGGAAAAATCCCGAAGGAGGAAGGCACCCTTTAAGACAGTCATGGACCAGTCACCATCTTATTGTTAATCAGCTAATGAATATTCATTTTTGTATTATTATAACTGGGCAAACTCGGGGTTGGACGTTGTCTCTCTCATCCTCCACTGGGCGCAGAGACGCTCAGCGGACTTATGTTTGGTGGGGACTGGAGCTCTGTATAGATCAATTTTTCTGAAATAAATCATCTTTGGATTAACCCGTTAAACCCTGGTCTGTCTCCTCCGATGCTGATTACGCCACATTGTTAGACGAGATAAGACAATTTTAGGCGTTGGAGTCAGATGCTAAAACTTAATGTCTAACAGCGCCGACAGCTCTTCCATCTTATCCCACGATGGAATGGTTGGTCATAAGCGTTGCCTCTTCTCCCGGCACTTTTGTCCAGCTCCGAATCTCCGGCGGCATCGAGGTGTTCCTCCTTCTGCTGCATATTGTAACAGGTAGTCCCATGTGTGTGACTGCGTAGGCATGGCTGAATGGTTCCAAAAAAGAAGTAGCCGAAAGAAGCCAGGCTAACAGAACAAGGAAAATTGTAAAAACATTAAAGTAAAAAGTATAAAGTACTTGTTTTGTTACCATGACAAAGTAGTGTGTAAGTATGTTTTTTTCTTTCGTGTGTACGCCAAAATTGCGAACGCTTTTTTATACCTTTTTTAAAAGGTTTTGATGTGTTAATTTTTATTTGATTAATCGCTTGTTACAGTTTTCTTTGTGTAGATAGGGGCCTGTTATGAATTATTTGTTATAAAAATTAACTTAAAGGTTTGAGCCATATTCAAATTCGCTTACTGAAGAACAGTGGCGGTCGGTGCATTTTCTCGTAGCGCCTTCAACGTATCAATCCAACCCTCAAAAACTATTTTATGGCTATAAAACCTCTACTGCAGCTAGAGCTGAGACACATAAAAAATAATCAATAAATCAATGCACAAAAATGGGGTAAAATCCACTTCCTAGCAGCATTTCATGATTAAATCCAGATACTGGAGCTTTTCACACATTAAAACCAGGCCAGGGGGTGATTTCCCGGGAAAAGACAGCGATGAACGTCAATGGCATACGGGCAAACATTGCCCGAAAAGGGGGTAAAATCCAGCCGAAAACAGCATTTATTGATTAAATACAAATACTGGAGCTTTTTAGACATCAGAACCGGGCCCGGAGTATCATTTCCCCGGTAAAAAGACAGCGATGAACGTCAATACGTCCATACGTGAAATGACAAAAAATGCACTAAAATTAGGTGAAATCCACTTCCTAGCAGCATTTATTGACTGAATACAAATACTGGAGCTTTTGAGACATTACAACCAGGCCAGGGGGGTTATTTCCTCGGGAAAAGACAGCGATGGACGTCAATGGCGAAACGGCAAAAATTAAACTGGGGTAAAATCCACATCCTAGCAGCATTTAGTGATTAAATACAAACACTGGAGCTTTTCAGATATCAGAACTGGGCCCACAATTGAAATATTATTTAGGAATATAGCCATATTATACTCACCAAAAAATATTTTTAACTGTACACAATATCCATCCTCCTTTCTTTCTTCCTTCTTTCCTATCACCATCGAAGCTAATGATGAGTCAAGCCTGTCCTGTCATATTTCCGGCATAGTCCGTTTTGAAAATAGCTTTAAATCAACACAATATACTATTTGCTTGTGCAGCTAAGTTAGCGCACTGAAAGTGCCACACACACAATTTTCCCGGCTGTAACAGGCTTGCTAGCTTGGGGGTTGACCGCCCTTTCTTAATGATGTCCATTTTTTTCTGGAAAAGTCCGTCTGGAAAATAGCTTAGTGAGCGAATCTGCAACAGAATCCATTTGTTTTTGCTACTGTCAGCCATTGTGGGTGGAGTTTGCGACCTCTGGCTTTCGCCCGCCTACTAGCCAATCATAGTTGGTGAAAGCAATGACGTATCCCAGCCAGCAAAATGCTAATGCGTATGAAAAAGCATTGTGGGGTTGCCAACTCGAAATCTGATTGGTTAAAAGCAACAGTCTAGTTTAATGCAGCAGAGCCCGCAGAACTGATTGTGAAGGCTTTGAGGCAGATCTGATCTGGCAACAAATAATGGCTGAAATGTGATTGGTTAAATGCTTCAATATGAAAACACACATCTGGAAGCAGTGCAACCAGGGGGAAAAGCAATGAAAGGAAGCAAACAGACCATTTGGAATAATAAGTATTGATGGACAAAATATAATATGATTCAGATATTTCTTAGGCCAGCAGAGAAGGCCTTGAACGCCCGGACGGCCCGCCACTATCTGATCGTTGTTTGGGCAGTCTTCACAAGGAGGTGTGAAAAACTGTCTGTGCCCCCTGGTTGTTTGCAGTATAAACAATTGAGCTGTGTTCTGGCAGTTGTAAAACTTTCCCTGACCTATCTAAATATCTTGTTTCCATGGTTCAAATGGAAGTGTCATATCTTCAGAATCTCTATCTCACCAGATGCCTAAGTTAAGACCCAATAGTATTTGATTTCAAACCAGTCATATCCCCTTGCAACTGAAACCTACCAACTTGTATTCAAATTAACACCCACTTTGGGCAGAGGCAATGAAAGCTTTAAGAAATTGAGTCAGAACGAGAGTATCGCCTTTTCTTTGGTCAATAAAGACCACTGCTCATGGGAGCTTCAATAATGCCTTGCCTATATTTTTGTTGAAACTTGTCTCACCAGATCTTTCAGAACAAAGAAAAGAACATCCCACAATATCTCAAGAACCGTATCTGCAAAAGCGAAATTTTATGCAGCATAAAAGACTGATACTATAAGCAGTTGTATTAGGTTCACTTTGTCTTCTTGTTTCATCTATGTTTTGACTGATTCGTTTATAACAGACACAGTGACACTCTGATGAAGGCGGAAGTAACACGGCGAAACATGTCAGGTAACAAAACGACCTAAAAACACAAGAAGAAGAAGAAGAAGAAGTAGGAGGAGAAGAAGAAGAAAAAGAAGCAGCGGCACACGAAGAAAACGAAGAGGAAGAAAACGAGGAAGAAGAAAAAGTAGAAGAAGAAAAAGAAGAAGAAGAAAAAGAAGCAGTAGCAGCAGAAGAAGAAGCGTTGTCTCTATTCAAGGGGACACTTATTGGTCTCACCTCACTCCTCTATTAGCTTTCCTCCTCTTCCACCGCAATTGCTACTAGGGAGCTGCCATTTAAACTAACCGAGGAGGAAAGTGTTAGGGAATTGGGAAATAAGATGAGTGCAGAATCGTATTAAATTTTCTTCTTCTTACCCATTTCTTTTAAAATTTCCATCCTGTCTTTTCGCCCAACAGAATATGAATATGACTAGAAAAATGGCCCTCTCTAGTCTTTTTCTGATTCGAAAACAGCTCCGACGCCATGTATGGCCGAAATATGTCTGTTACCCGCTTCACAGGTCAATTAAAACTTACCCGCGAGAACTCATGTATGCCAAAGACTTGTTCGTCGGCCAGATAAATAAGGTAATATTAACAATGTCAAAGTGATACGAAATAATAAAAAAAATGTTTGTTATTATGTTCTCCTCAAATGATGCCCTATGTTCGTGTATATACATTGGTCTGTGTATGAATATTGTATCAATGTTTTTAAATGCTGAGACCGTTTTTCACCCTCAGGCGGTAGTATTTCCCTATCCAGAAATTGGAATGGAAGAATTGGAGGAAATTAACCAGTATGTTCTTCCAGTGGAAAAATTCTTCAATGAGAAAGGTGAGGGTGACATGATTGATTCAAAAGTTTTACATTAATAACTAGCCTCCAAATATTTACCACTACATGATATTTGTCAATTTATCTTCTACAGAAACAAAAAAAAAAATTGGGTAACACTCCAAAAAGTATTACATTGTAATGAAATATTTCATTAGTATTGTTAGCTTTGTGTCTTGGACCTTGTTAGATGTTCTTTTCTTTGTTCTGGAAGATCTGGTGAGACAAGTGTTAACAAAAATATAGGCATGTCATTATTGAAGCTTCCACCAGTTCTCTTTATTGGCTCGAGAAAAGGGGAGATTCCCATTCTGACTCAATTTCTTAAAGCCTTCATTGCCTCCACCCAAAGTGGGCGTTAACATAAACATTTGTTGAGATAAAAGATTCTCAAGATATAACACCTTTCTTTCAACTAATGGAACAGGATATTTAGACAGGCCAGGAATGATCAAATTACTAAAGGCAGTGGCTCCTTAGCCGGTAACCGGTCAAATAGTCCCAGGGGCTATTTAGCCGGTAACCGGTCAAATAGTCCCAGGGGCTATTTAGCCGGTAACCGGTCAAATAGTCCCAGGGGCTATTTAGCCGGTAACCGGTCAAATAGCCTATATGGCCCCATATGGCTATTTAGCCAGTAAGAATTCTGTGTAGGGTAAATAGTAAGAAACTACGGCTATGGAGCCACTGCCTAAATAAAAGTCATTAAATCCCTATTCACCTAATATTAAAATCTATCAATTGGCAATAACACATCAAATTTCAATAAGATTGGTTGAAGGGTTTAGAAAATCCCCTATTCACTCAATGTTAAATAATAGGTTACCGGCTAAATAGCCCCTGGGACTTGACCAGTTACCGGCCAAATAGCCCCTGGGACTACACCCCCCCCCACACACACACACACATACACAGTGGCTAAGGAGCCACTGCCATTACTAAAAGCTACACAACTCCAGAACACAGCTAAATTGTTTATACACCAAACACCCAGAGCTACCTGCTGTTTTTCCATACATTGTTGTGAAGACTGCCGAGACACAATGATCAAATTAGTGGCTATCACACACCTACACACACCCACACACATCCACACCTACACACACCTACACACACCTACACACACCCACATACCCACACACCTACACACACCCACACACCTACACCTACACACACACCTACACACACCCACACACCAACACCTACACACACCTACACACACACCTACACACACACCTACACACACACCTACACACACACCTACACACACACCTACACACACACCTACACACACACACCTACACACACACACCTACACACACACCTACCCACACACCTACACACACACCTACCCACACACCCACACACCTACATGCACACCTACACACCCACCTACACACAAACCCACACACCTACACGCCCCCCCCCCCCCCCCCCCACACACACACATACACAGTTGTGGTCTAAAGTTTACATACACTTGTGAAGAACATAATGTCATGGCTCTCTTGAGTTTCCAGTTATTTCTACAACTCTGATTTTTCTCTGATAGAGTGATTGGAACAGATACTTCTTTGTCACAAAAACATTCATGAAGTTTGGTTCTTTTATGACTTTATTATGGGTGAACAGAAAAAATTGATCAAATCTGATGGGTCAAAAATATAAATACAGCAGCGCTAATATTTGGTAACATGTCCCTTGGCCATTTTCACTTCAATTAGGCGCTTTTGGTAGCCATCCACAAGCTTCTGGCAAGCTTCTGGTTGAATCTTTGACCACTCCTCTTGACAGAATTGGTGCAGTTCAGTTAAATTTGATGGCTTTCTGACATGGACTTGTTTCTTCAGCATTGTCCACAAGTTCTCAATGGGGTTTAAGTCAGGACTTTGGGAAGGCCATTCGAAAACCTTCATTCTAGCCTGATTTAGCCATTCCATTACCACTTTTGATGTGTGTTTGGGGTCATTGTCCTGTTGGAACACCCAACTGCGCCCAAGACCCAATCTTCGGGCTGTTGACTTTAGGTTATCTTGAAGAATTTGAAGGTAATCGTCCTTCTTCATTATCCCATTTACTCTCTGAAAAGCACCAGTTCCATTGGTAGCAAAACAGCCCCACAGCAGAATACCACCACCGTGTTTGAAGGTAGGCATGGTGTACCTGGGGTTAAAGGCCTCACCTTTTCTCCTCCAAACATATTGCTGGGCATTGTGGCCAAACAGCTCGATTTTTGTTTCGTCTGACCACAGAACTTTCCTCCAGAAGGTCTTATCATTGTCCATGTGATCAGCAGCAAACTTCAGTCGAGCCTTAAGGTGCCGCTTTTGGAGCAAGGGCTTCCTTCTTGCACAGCAGCCTCAGTCCATGGAGATGCAATACACGCTTGACTGTGGACACTGACACCTGTGTTCCAGCAGCTTCTAATTCGTAGCAAATCTGCTTTTTGGTGACTCTCGTTTGAATCTTCACCCTCCTGACCAATTTTCTCTCAGCAGTAGGTGATAGCTTGTTTTCTTCCTGATCGTGGCAGTGAGAAAACAGTGCCATGCACTTTATACTTACAAACAATTGTATGCACTGTTGCTCTTGGGACCTGCAGCTTCTTTGAAATGGCTCCAAGTGACTTCCTGACTTGTTCAAGTCAAGTATTCGCTTTTTCAGATCCATGCTGAGCTCCTTTGACTTTCCTATGGTAGTGTTTATGGGCGTTTGCATCCAATGAGCCCTATTTAAATGGCCTCAGAGAAGTCACCAGCTGTAGTCACTCATAATCACTCACAAGAAGTTAAGAGACCATGCTATGAAGCTTATTTCACTGACACAACTTTCTAAGTCACCAAAATTGCTAATTCGTGCTGCTGTATGTATATTTTTGACCCTGCAGATTTGATCACTTTCTCTTAACCCATAATAAAGTCATAAAGGAACCAAACGTCATGAATGTTTTATGTGACATAGAAGTATCTGTTCCAATCACTCTATCAGAGAAAAATCAGAGTTGTAGAAATAACTGGCAACTCAAGAGAGCCATGACATTATGTTCTTCACAAGTGTAAACTACTATTTTTTTGTGGCTCCAGGCATATTTCGTTATTGTTTTTTTTCCATCCAATTTGACTCTTTTAACATTTTGGGTTGCTGACTCGAGGTTAGCACATCTGCCTTATAGTTCTGAGATTGAGGGTCTGGCCCCTTTTATACAGGGCATCTATGTTTGTGGACCAGTCTAGTTTGTTGTTGAGGTGAACACCTAGGGAACTTAAAATTTTCCACGATTTCAATGTCTGTACCCTGGCTGTTCACCTGAGTGGTCTGTTGAGGATTCCTCTGAAAATCGTTGACCATTTCCTTTGTCTTACTGGTGTTGATGTAGAGGTGGTTTTGCCTACAGCAGGCAACAAAGGCTGTGATGATTCCCTTGTACTCTAGGTCGTTCCCGTCCGTCACTTGTCCAACAATAGCGGTGTCGTCAGAGAACTTCTGGAGGTGGCAGGTGTCTGTCTGTATTATGTTTGAAGTCTGATGTGTAGAGGGAAAAGAGGAGTGGGGAGAGCACTGTGCCTTGTGCTGCAAGCTACCACATCAGATGTACAGTCCTAGAGTCTCACATATTGTGGTCTGTCAGTGAGGAAGTCGATCATCCATGCGGCTAGGTGGTTCCTTACTCCAGCCTCTTCCAGTTTCCCTTTCAGTAGGACCTGCTGAATGGTGTTGAACGCATTGGAGAGGTCAAAAACATCATTCTCACCGTGCTTCCCGTGTTCTCCAGGTGTGAAAGAGACCTGTGCATCCGGTAGGTGGTAGCATCTTTCACACCAATGCCTGGACGATAGGTGAACTGCAGAGGGTCCAGCTCTGCATTCATCAGGGGGCTGAGGTGATTGAGGATGATTCTCTCAATGTCTTGACCAGGTGAGAGGTTAATGCTACCGGCCTGAAGTGGTTTGGCACCCTGGGGTTCGCATTCTCTGGAACTGGGATCACACAGGAAGTTTTCCACAAGGTGGGGACCTTCTGCAGACTGAGGCTGAGGTTGAAAATATGCAGAATCACTTTGCCAAGCTGATCCACACACTCTCTCAGTGGTCTGGAGCTGAGGCCGTCTGAACTGGTAGCCTTCCTTGCCTCGATCTTCTTTAGCTCTTTTATCACCTGATCGACAGTTATGCAGAGACCGGTGGAAGAGGGGGAGGAAGAGGAGGAGGAGAAAGAGGGGGGGGGGAGTTGCTTCTGGTCTGGGGGGTCAGGGCAGTGGGGGCAGAACTGAATCTGTTAAAGAACAGATTCAGTTCATTGGCCCACTCCATGTCTCCGGACTCCGGGTCTCTCTCACTGTTGCCTCCATGGCCCGAAATGGTCCTCAAGCTCCTCCAGACCTCTTTGGTGTTGCCTCTCTGGAGTTGGTTGTTAGAATTATTATGGAATATTCTATATGTGTTGTAAGCATTTTTCAATAAGTAGTAAGGCTATAAATCAAGTCATGGGAAGATGGACTTTTTCCTCCACATTCTACTCCTCAAGGGCAAAGAAAAAGAGGTCACGGCGTTACGGACACTTCTACCAAATGTTATGACGAGACTCCACCAGCAGATTTGCTTTGCTTACATTATAATACTGCTTTGTTTACCTTGAAAGCATTCCTCACACTGTTGTTTTTCTAACCAGCGAGAGTGTTATTGTACTGATTACATAACCATGTTTTTCGAATGTCGCGATTAAATACAATGATTCAGTTACTGCAATTCAGAATGCACTGTGGACTGAGACGACGTCACAAGGCATCTCCTTCGAAGTTGTAGGCAGAATTTGTTGAAAGATGTTTTTCCTGTTTTAATTAAATATTACTAATAATGATTTAAAAGGTTTGAATCATTATTCCAACATTTGCTTCTTCGAGTAGCCGGGGTCAACACACCGATAAGGAATCCAGACGCTGCAGTTTAATATCTGGAGTGACCGTGCACGGCGAGAATCCCTTTTCCAGGCTGGATTATTTCTCAGCAGCGCCTGTTTTCTAATCGGTTGACGACTATCCTCTGGGTAAGCATCTTTCGACATTTCTGCCGAGTCCGCGTGTGATGGCTGCATATTGTTGACGGGATCCAAATGCGCGAAGGGCATCACACGCGAAGGCCTTATTTTGAGAAGTAAGGCTCGCGTCCTGGGGATTAGCGATTTTAAAACCCTGCGAATACTAGTCACTAGCAGGTAGACACGGTGTGGTCTATAAACGTCGACGGTGTTTGGGTGTGTGTGTAGTTGTTAAAAAAAACCTAAAAAGAAAAAAAGGTACTACGGGGATACACACAAATCCACTCCAAAAATGGGTGGTGCAAACAGTAAAGCGGCTATTGACGTCTGCCGTGTAAAGATTGGATTGTTGAAAATCAAAGCGCTACAAGGATTAAACACCTAAACTTATGGATAAATAAATATGGATTTGCTGGCCAGCTTAATATGCATAAGATATTGATACTGCAGGATAAAATACGTGCTCAGCATGGGGGAAATCTTAACAAAATGGAGCAGGAGGGATATAATGATACCTATTATTGGTTTATGATACATGGGTTAAATCAGTTGATAACGGTGGGACTGGAAACACAGAGGCTGTGTTATTCCACAGAAAAGAGGACGACTAGCCCGGTGGGGAAGAAGTGTGTTGTTGTTGTTGTTAAAAAGGAGGGCCCCCTCCGACAAATATGACCAGGTCGGGAGGGCCCGTGGGGGACATGGGGAGAAAACGCTATCTCCCCAGCCTGGGGCGCCGCCAATGAGTGATGTGTTTATTGAACAATATCCCATGATCGAAGTTGCTAATACTAATGTGGGCAAGGAGCAGGCTCCTACTAAATTTGGATGTTCGAATCCAAAAGCTGATGGTGGCCCGTTGTGTCATGACGGTCGTAATTTGAATTTGAGAGTGCATGAACTGATTGATCGGGTTACGGGGAAGTTTAAAACAAAAGTTAATTATACCGTGATCAGCAGAGCTAAGCAGAGGGATGGTGAGCCTTTTGCAGAATATCAAATCAGGATGACGGCTTGTTTTAAGGCCAACAGCGGCATCGCTGAAGACCACGCAGTGGGCAGCATTTATCAGGAGCAGCTAAAAAATGTGTTGCATGCTCATTCAAATGTGTTGCATGCTCATTCAAATTATACTTATATATATTACATATCGCTTGATTGCCTGGACAAAAAGGTCTCTAAAAACAAGGCAGGCCTGCTCAAAATGATTTGAATGAGGATTTTGAACATGAGGATGTTGAGCTAATTTTAAACCAGAGATCACATTCTTTGGGAATGAATTCAATTGGATTTTTTTGTGTGATGCTGAAAGTTGTAAAATGGCAATTAAAATGGTTATTTCAAAGTGCTAGGCATACTTGTTAATAGTAACTAAATGTACTGTCAATGTACTGGAATGAAATGGCTTATTGTGGCTTATCCTGGGTTCGTTCCCGTCTGCTAGCGGGAATATTTTGGTTAACAGAAATACAAAACAGCCAATTAAATGTTTAGCGGGGTTGCCAAAACTGCGTTTTGGTCAGACTCTAAACTTGCCGAATAATGCTTTGATTGCGGGGGGAGCGCTCTGTTTTGTTGCGGCTGAATATTACAATAATTGGCCTTGGGGGTGCTGAAGCAAACTTGAGGGCAGAAATGGGTTTTGCTATGATATAGTTGTGCTTGCAGCATATTGTGATTATGGGGTCTTGGCAAACTATGATGATATGATGATATAGTTGGATATCGGGAGAGTAATTAATTTAGTTTATTAATTTAGTCTTCTCTAAAAAATAATTGCTCACAGGAGGCACAGGAGGCGAAGCATTGGGCACAAAGAAAAGAGAGCATTTTGGAATTTGTAAACAAAAGATAAGGATGCTGCTTCTGCAGCGAGCGTGACGGTCACAGTCAGCGGCTAAGGACGCGCTTCCGTTTAAACATTTCAGAATAAGAACAAAACATAGTCTGCAAGGGATGCAGGGTTCCGCGATTATCTTCGCATTTATTTTTGGGATTTAATCAGAAATGTCTTTCGAGGTGATAGAAAATCTGTTTGGCAAAGATTGATTTGGTAAAAGCTTTGGAATTGGGAATAATACTATTATTATTATTTTATTTTTTTGTTTTGTGAAGTTCAAAGGGCTCTTAATTGAAGAGAGCTAGTTTTGGAGGATAAAACAATATTATTACTGTTTTTGAATGGTTGGATTGTTCAAAATACTTTAATATAGGATTTTTTTTACAATATTATGGCATATTGGTGACAATTTGTGGGTCCTTTATTAAGAAAATTGTAATTAGGAAATGCCTAGTAAAAGGTGGATTTCTCTAATTTAATTGTACATTTTTCTTGTGGTAACAGGGAGCTATAAGAAATGGCTCTTATCTTAAGTAAACATAGTATGGGGTGATTTGCAATTCATGTCTTAGGTATTAAGAGTTATTTGGTTGTTAAAGAAATCAGACATGAAATTAACAATGCGGAAACGAGAAATTTCATGGCATTCGTCCAAATTGTTAGGTAAATTGAACCTGGCTGGGGTAGATAAGATAATTGGTTAAGGATAGGCATAGTTTCCCTAGAAGAAACATGGAGCGCCTTTAAGTGCACAAAACGCGTTCCCTGTTTGACCTGAAGGGGGCGTATGCTTTGGTATAGGTCATATTGATGACTATTGGGACGTTATTACTGTCTATTGCTTTAGGGGCATACACATTAAGAATTTAGCCAAAACTTACTGCATTGCAATTATGGGGTTAATACACCTGAATGTTACGGTGATAACGATGGGCAATAACAAGCTTAGATAAAGGGGAATATCTAAAAAAAAAATCTAAATTCAGGTGGGGCCTTTCATGGTGGGAAACAAGTGATGAAATAATGTCTATGTTTTAAAAATAACATCTCCAAATTATAAAATATCAACCTTGGAGAAATGCTTTAAGTAGATGGGTTGACTAGAATGGGCAAAATTCGATAACATTGAAAGGGGGTGTAACTTAATCCAGAACATGGAGATAAAGTTTTTACAAACGGTTAAAATACTAAAAGGGGGTGTGTGTGTGTTTCAATGTGTCACAACTTTTCCGTTATTGCATTATTGGCGAATAGATAGTTAATCACAGCCACTCGCATGGCAGTCCACATGCTGACTGACTGGGGTAAGGGGCGGTGGCAATTGAACAAATTTCTATTTTTAGATATGTGGCATGTGAATCTAATACATTAATTATCTAGTTTCTTCAGGCATCAATCTTGCGGTTCGAGGATCTACTAATGCGGAGTGGATCCAGACCTTCCGGAGTGTGGAGTATTCCTGGTGTCCTCAAGAATTCGTAGGTTCTCTCTGGGTACTCCAGTTTTACTCCAACAAACCAAAATTATGGATGATTGGGGGAGCACTCAAAGCAAATTCCTTGATTATGAGTGCGAGCGTGGATGACTGTCTGTCTTTTGTGTTTTAATTGGCTGGCCACCAAGATATATCAATACAGACGCTCCCCTACTTACGAACATTCAACTTACGAACAACGGTACATACGAACATGTCTGCAAATTGCGTTTAAGTCCAAAAATGTTCGCAAGTCCAATTTTGTATTTCGCGTCTTTTTCGGGGTAGTACTTCTTTCCGCCGCTAATACCGACGCCTGGCGCTGTGAGAGCTCAGCTCACCCAGCATCTACCTTCTTCGTTGCAATGCGGAAGTGCATGAATGTATCTCCAGTGTGCAAAGAACCTTTTTCATTTGTATCATTAAATATCTCATGCATCCAATATTGAATATGGTTGGTAAAAAGCTAAAGGCTTCTATTGAGGGAGTTGCAAGGAAGAGGCAAGCCATTTCATTTGAAACGAGCGGCAATAATAACGAAGCTTGATGCGCGTCAGAAAGTGGTGAGCGTTGCACATTCAGTACCATTTATAAACAGAAAGATCGAGCAGCAGGACCCAAATATTGAACGTTGCACAAAGTTTGCAAATTAATGGAATGATGCCATACAGTGCTACTGCATCATTTATGATGAAAAAAAGAAGAAAACTGTGCAATCGTCATTAGGTCGCTTCTTTTGGCCAGTTTCTAATACATAAATCTATCTCTCTCTCTACAGTACTGTACATATTCTCTCCATTTTATTAAATGTTTTTTTTTTCAGTACAAACCAATGCGTGTTACTTATACAAGCCTTAAACATACAAATGCACTTATATAAACCTTCAATATACTTATATAGGCCTTAAACATAAATTATAATACAAAATATAGCACTAAATCAACTTACAAACAAATTCAACTTATGAACAATCGCTCGGAACCAATTGCGTTCGTAAGTTGAGGAGTGTCTGTATTCTAATATCAAGGTGGAATATTTCTGAAATCACTGATAAGCCTTTCAAGGACAGCGGTGGCAGAGTAGGACAGAAACAAAAAGAAAAGAATTTCGCCAAATGAAATTTTTTGATTTCTGCAATGCGAAATTTTGGGAACCTGGGGGACTAAACAAAAACAAAAGTCTTATCTAGGAGGGCTACCATTTTGAGTCATGGTAAATTTCATGCCTCAAAAAAGGGGGAGGTTATATATTCAATCTATATGCAGATATATGGCCAAAACACGGGCGATTCCCCCTTATGTCAAGCTGCAAAAGCTACATATCCATTTCAAAGGATACACATGGATTTTATAGAATGTGTGGTACATAACAGTCCTAAAACAGATTGGGGAAACCTTGTTGCAGAAACTGGTCTAGATTGGCAAGCTTGGATGACACACGTGTGCGAAAAAACCATCAGGCCTTCGATAAAATTAACCCATACGGTGGGGCATTACAAATCATAATTCAGACTGACAAATTAACTTGTGGATCTTTGTCTGACATTTTTCCTAAGTCCATGGGTAAGAAGGTCGTCAGAGATGGAAACACCCGGATCTGCCATAGTAAAATTAAAATCTGAGATGACCAGAGAATTCATTTCTGCAACGGGGAGTTCCCAAACGGGAGGCGGTAAGAAATAATTGGTTATTGTTGATGGAAAATGCAGCTATTATAAATCAAACCTGTATCAAACCTGTATAACATGTATGGGGGGCCGACCTCTCTTAAGAGTAGTACCCGCGCAAATTACCCCTGATTGTGTAAAGGAGATAATGACAAAAGATGTAAGCCCAAAATGTATGAAATGGAATAATGTCTACCCAGTTACAACGGCAGCAAAGGACAAGCCTAACTTTTCAACACATGTCGCGCGTTTAATCATTTTACCTGCTTAGTCCTCACAGGGCACGGTCCGGCACTGGGAGCGATAAATGTGACGTGGTGTGCCCACGTCCTAAAACAGACTGCACCCCTGATACCACGTTCTGACCTATGGTGGTGGTGCGGCCAAAACAAATTATACGACGCCTGCCAAAATGCAGCAGGACTTTGTGCCTTGGTCTCACTGCTATTACCAGTGTCTGTTTTTCCATCTACAGTAGAGGAGATACAATTGGCTGCACAGAAATCCGGTATGATGGCGGGCCCCTCGCGACGGCGTCGATCGGCATGGAGAGAGGGTGATCCGACATACATTGATGCGATTGGCATCCACGGGGCGTACCAGATGAGTATAAGTTGGCTAATCAGATCGCAGCAGGTTGGGAGTATATTTTTCTTTTAATTACTCCAAACAAAAATGTTGATTGGATAAATTACCTGCATTACAATGTCCCAAAAAACTTGGAAATTATACTGAACAGGGATTTGTGGCGATAAAGGAACAACTGGCAGCCACTAGTCTGATGGCGTTCCAGGATCGTGCAGCGGTTGAAATGCTTCTTGAAGGAGCAGGGGGCGTATGCAACGTTTGAAAATGTTGCACTCAACAACACGCCCCCCACTGGGTCCCACACCAGGGCCAACGATGGCCTGCAGACCCTAAACCGCAAGATGAAAAAGCATCCTGGAGTAGAATAATGTCCGCTGACAGATTTGTGGCCTCACTAATAATGATTTGGCCTAATTTGTGGCATTTTCCGTAGCCCTTTTTGCTACGATTTTGACATTATGTGGGTGTTGTATTATTCCCTGCTTAAGATCTTTGATAAGCCGACTTATAACCACTGCGATTGCCCCTACAAATTCTAAATTGCATGCTGACACCAACAGTGAATTCCAGGAGCATGGTACTTCGGAGGATGGATTGGGCGAAAATGATCTTATTTTCTGCTTTTCAGACCTGCCGAACGAGTAGAGCCTAAGCGGGTAAAATTAAAACAGCCAACGGTGATATCCCTCTCATTTTGAATTTGTCATAAAATGAATAACAAACATATAGTAAAAGGAGGGAATGTTAGAATTATTATGGAATATTCTATATGTGTTGTAAGCATTTTTCAATAAGTAGTAAGGCTATAAATCAAGTCATGGGAAGATGGACTTTTTCCTCCACATTCTACTCCTCAAGGGCAAAGAAAAAGAGGTCACGGCGTTACGGACACTTCTACCAAATGTTATGACGAGACTCCACCAGCAGATTTGCTTTGCTTACATTATAATACTGCTTTGTTTACCTTGAAAGCATTCCTCACACTGTTGTTTTTCTAACCAGCGAGAGTGTTATTGTACTGATTACATAACCATGTTTTTCGAATGTCGCGATTAAATACAATGATTCAGTTACTGCAATTCAGAATGCACTGTGGACTGAGACGACGTCACAAGGCATCTCCTTCGAAGTTGTAAGCAGAATTTGTTGAAAGATGTTTTTCCTTTTTTAATTAAATAGTACTAATAATGATTTAAAAGGTTTGAATCATTATTCCAATATTCCAACTTGTATAAGTAACACGCATGGGTTTGTACTGAAGAAAAAAAACATTTAATAAAATGGAGAGAATATTGGATTGGATTACTTATATATATATATATATATATATATATATATATATATATATATATATATATATATATATATATATATATATATATATATATATATATATATATATATATAAAGTAATCCAATCCAATGGAGAGAATATTGGATTGGATTACTTATATATATATATATATATATATATATATATATATATATATATATATATATATATATATAAAGTAATCCAATCCAATATTCTCTCCATTTTATTAAATGTTTTTTTTCTTCAGTACAAACCCATGCGTGTTACTTATACAAGCCTTAAACATACAAATGCACTTATATAAACCTTCAATATACTTATATCAGCCTTAAACATAAATTATAATACAAAATATAGCACTGAATCAACTTACAAACAAATTCAACTTATGAACAATCGCTCGGAACCAATTGCGTTCGTAAGTAGGGGAGCGTCTGTAGTGTTTTTATGCGCATATAAGCCGTACCCTCGATTGTCTTTTTTTTGTCTGACAAAAGCGGCTTATACGCGAGTAAATACGGTATTCACTACATATGGTACCGAAACCTGGTTAAACAAGCTACCAGTATGAACACAATTCTCAAGTGAAATTTACAATTTTAAATCCTTACCTCCAACCCTCTGAAAAAACACCAAAAACAGGATATTAGATTGGAAAAAATGTTTTATTTCTTCTAATTCGCCATATATTGGCAAAGTAATAAATAACAAGTGGTTTAATAGTAATGAAATGTTTTTAATAGAAGTAAAATTAGACGGACTTTGCGAAGGGTAGAGACAGCGGCATACATGGAGGCGGGGGGGAGTGTTCGGGGGCACTTTATCCACGGCACTTATAAACAAACAAACAAATCTAAATTAACTGGGATAACTATATACAGACACTCAACGTTTAATGTAACTTCACACAAAACTGAATTCTAATTTTGTTTTTAATCTTTTTTTACCTTCGTTCTACGGGTTGACACCACCCGGACGCTCCAACAAAGTCTTCAAACGTACGACCAAGAGTTGTTTGTTTTTGCCTCCGCTTCAAAATGTTTTGAAAATGACGCGTAATCCTAGCTTTAGAATTAGCGCGCTACATCACTTGTAGGTTTGCTTTCTTGATGTGTCTTTTGAAGGCACGCGGGTTCTCCGCATTGTACACCAGTAACGGCTTAATTTTACAGTCACCGCTCGCATTAGCACACAACACTAGCGTTAAGCAGTCCTTCATAGGTTTGTGCCCCGGTAATGCCTTCTCTGCCACAATGAATGTCCGCCTGGGCATCTTTTTCCAAAAAAGACAAATTTCATCGCAGTTGAAAACTTGCTGGGGGATGTAACTTTCCTGGGTGATAATCAAGGCAAATGTCTTGATAAATTCCACCGCGGCTTTTGAATTGGAACTCGCCGTGTCGGATTACTGAATGTACTCCATATCTTTTTTTAAAATTTTTCAAAGCAGCCATGACTCGCTTTAAAGGGTTGTGAAGTTGTTGAAGGCTCTCCTTTCGTTGTTATCAAATCCATGTAAATTCCGCTGGCTTTTTCACATATGGTTGACTCGGTCACGCTATCTCCTGCTAATTGTTTTTCATTTAACCACAATAAAAGAAGGCTCTCCATCTCGTCATGACCTCTGGAAGGTCTCTTCTCCTTAATTGCGTCCTTCTGCTTAAGGATGGTGGATATAGTTGACGGATTCCTCTCGTACTCAATTATTTCGCGTTTCATGTCCATTGTCAACGGTCGCCTTTTCTTTGCAAAACTCTGCCGATCCATAGAATTGTTTACCTGGTATGTAAATGTAGACCAACGCGGGGGGAAAGCGGGTGTGTGGGGAAATGCAAAGTCCGCCCAGTGCTCGTAGATATTGGATAACTTTATTCATCCCGTATTCGGGAAATTTCGTTGGCACAGTAGCAAGAGGGTGAGGATGCAGGTATATGAAAGGCATTTTAGACATAAATAGATAGGTAATAAGTAAGTTAATAAATAAATACATGAATAAATATATAAATCAATAAGCGTGTTGCTTAGCACATATATACATACATACACATAAATGTACATGCATGCATACAGTAGGTCTTAACACTCAGCCATTTTTTTGTTAAAGAGCCTGACAGCTGATGGGAGGAAGGATCTGCGGAAGCGCTCCTTCCTGCAATGAGGGTGCCGCAGTCTATTGCTAAAGGAGCTTCGGAGGGA
Source organism: Stigmatopora argus (assembly GCF_051989625.1). Taxonomy (NCBI): domain Eukaryota; kingdom Metazoa; phylum Chordata; class Actinopteri; order Syngnathiformes; family Syngnathidae; genus Stigmatopora; species Stigmatopora argus. The sequence continues at coordinate 20,768,887 of NC_135392.1, read as the reverse complement.
CTCCACAGACTCATGCAGGGGGTGGGAGGTGCTGTCCATGATGGACATCATCCTGGTCAGCATTCTCCGCTCTCCCACTTCCTCCAGAGTCCAGAGGACAGCCCAGAACAGAGCTGGCTCTCCTGACCAGCTTATTCAGCCTGTTCCTGTCCCTCTCCGTGCTCCCGCATCCCCAACAGAGCACTGCATAAAACACTGTAGATGCCACCACAGTGTCGTAGAAAGTCCTCAGCAGTGTCCTGCACACTCCAAAGGACCGTAGACTCCTCAGTAGGTAGAGGCTGCTCTGGCCCCTTTTGTACAGGGCATCTATGTTTGTGGACCAGTCTAGTTTGTTGTTGAGGTGAACACCCAGGTACTTAAAATTCTCCACGATTTCAATGTCTGTACCCTGGATGTTCACCTGAGTGGTCTGTTGAGGATTCCTCCGAAAATCGATGACCATTTCCTTTGTCTTACTGGTGTTGATGTAGAGGTGGTTTTGCCTACACCAGTCAACAAAGGCTGTGATGACTCCCCTGTACTCCAGGTCGTTCCCGTCCGTCACTCGTCCAACAATAGCGGTGTCGTCAGAGAACTTCTGGAGGTGGCAGGTGTCGGTATTATGTTTAAAGTCTGATGTGTAGAGGGAGAAGAGGAGTGGAGAGAGCACTGTGCCTTGTGGGGCCCCCGTGCTGCAAGCTACCACATCAGACGTACAGTCCTGGAGTCTCACATATTGTGGTCTGTCAGTAAGGAAGTCGATGATCCATGCGGCTAGGTGGTTCCTTACTCCAGCCTCTTCCAGTTTCCCTCTCAGTAGGACCGGCTGAATGGTGTTGAACGCACTGGAGAGGTCAAAAAACATCATTCTCAGCGTGCTTCCCGCGTTCTCCAGGTGGGAAAGAGACCTGTGCATCAGGTAGGTGGTAGCATCTTCCACACCAATGCCTGGACGATAGGCGAACTGCAGAGGGTCCAGCTCTGCATTCATCAGGGGGCTGAGGTGATTGAGGATGATTCTCTCCAATGTCTTGATCAGGTGAGAGGTTAATGCTACCGGCTTGAAGTGGTTTGGCTCCCTGGGGTACGCAGTCTTAGGAACTGTGACCACACAGGAAGTTTTCCACAAGGTGGGGACTTTCTGCAGACTGAGGCTGAGGTTGAAAATATGCAGAATCACTTTACCAAGCTGATCCGCACACTCTCAGTAGTCTGGAGCTGAGGCCGTCTGGACCGGTAGCCTTCCTTGCCTCGATCTTCTTTAGCTGTTTTATCACCTGATCGACAGTAATGCAGAGACCGGTGGAAGAGGAGGAGGAGGAGAACGAGGGGGGAGCGTTGCTTCTGGTCTGGGGGGTCAGGTGAGTGGGGGTAGGACTGAATCTGTTAAAGAACTGATTCAGTTCATTGGCCCACTCCCTGCCGCCGGACTCTGGGTCTCTCTCACTGTTGCCTCCATGGCCCGAAATGGTCCTCAAGCTCCTCCAGACCTCTTTGGTGTTGCCTCTCTGGAGTTGGTTCTCCAGCTTCCTCCTGTAGATGGTCTTTCCCTTCCTTATATCTCTCTTCAGCTCCTTCTGGATATTTTATACATGAAAGAGATGCAAAAAAGACAGTGCCATGGCCACCTGGCTTGGTCTCATCACGAAATTTTGATCGTATCTCGGGCGAATTATTCGATCAAAATTTCCGTCGTAAGACGAGAATGTCGTATGACAAGGTACCACTGTATAATGATGCGGAGTTGACTTTTTCACCGGCGGAGTGCAGTTTTTCACCAGGATTTGGTCATAAAAACTGTTTTTTTTGGTACAAAATTTTACGTGTTATACTCGAATAAATATGGTAGCACATGTGATAAGCAGGGTTCATATGGGTGCTTGAAATTCCTGAAAAATGTACTATCGTGTTTTCAAGGTTTTGAAAATCCTTGACCTTTGCATATAGTCCTTAAACACTTTCTCGGAACCCTGTCTCATCATCTCATTTTCTGACCCGCTTTATCCTCATTTGGGTCGTGGGGGTGCTGGAGCCTATCCCAGCTGACTCCAGGCCAGAGGCAGGGGACGCCCTGAATCGGTGGCCAGCCGATCGCAGTGCACAAGAAGACGGACAACCATGCACACACACCCATACCTAGGGGCAATTTAGAGTGGTCAATCAGCCTACCACGCAGGCCCGGACGGAACATGCAAACTCACCACAGGTGGACGTGACCTGGATTTGAACCCAGGACCCCAGAGCTGTGAGGCTGACGCGCTAACCACTCGTGCCTCCGGGCCGCCCTGTCTAAATATGTAAATTATCAAATGAAGGAAAATAGCATGCAGTCATGGCATTGACGGTCCGGTTTGGTGTGCTCAGTTTTGCATCCCTGCTCTTAGGTTAGAACTTTATTTCATCCCGTATTCGGGAAATTTCTTGGTTGCAGTAGGAAGACAGACACAAGACACACAAGACATTGTCGACTAGCACAAAGAAACCAAGCCACGCGACGGGTGGGGCTGAGTCGCAAAGGCCTCAGAGCAACAAAGCAAAGAGCACAAAGAACAAAGCAAAGTATATGGGATCATTAAGAATCATTAAATCAAATCATTACGACAGAAAGCAGCAAAAACACAAAACGAGCAAGAGCGGACGGAGCTACCGCTACCGGCTGCCACTTGAGCGGCGCCATCTTGGTTGCAGTAGCAAAAACGGATACAGACTCAAGAAAAAGACGTAGAGTTGAATGAAACTGGAAACACACAGCAAGTCTTCCAGAAGATGGGGAACTTCTGCAGAATGACCGAGGTTGAAAATATGCAGAGTCACTCTTCCAAGCTTATCCGCACAGTCCCTCAATAGTCTGGAGTTGAAGAATCAACAGTAGCAGAGTATAACCCCTCGACTCCGTTTCCGGCCTGGTAAGCGCCAACAGCTCTTCCATCTTATCGGGGAGGGATCTCACTTTCCCCATAATAATAGATGGAATGGTTGGTCTGAAGCGTCGCTTCTTCTCCCAGCACTTTTGTCCAGCTCCGGATTTCCAGCGGCATTGAGGTGTTGCTCCTTCTGCTGCGTATTGTTCACAGCTAGTTCCATGTGTATGACAGTGTAGGCATGGCTGAATGGTTCCAAAAAAGAAGTAGCAGAAAGAAGCCAGGCTAACAGAACAAAGAAAGTTGTAAGAAAAAAGTATAAAGTAAAAAGGAATGTATTAAGAAAAAGATAAAAAGGCTGTAAAACATGAAAAACAAATGAGTGGACAGAGCTACTGCCACCGACTGCCGCGTGACGGCGCCATCTTGGGGGGGAAAAAAGTTAGCAGGTTCTGGTTCTGTTGATTTTATCATGTCGCGGATGTTGAAGCCATGTAGTGGTGATCACAGTATTTTCTATTCAAGGACTGTTTGAAATTTACAAGTTCATTTCTCCATATTAACTTCCAATTTACTTTACGACTTAGTAATGCAATGTTTTGTCTCCTGTCACAGTTGACTCAGCAAAGATAGACAGAGAAGCCAAAATACCCACTGAGACGTTGAATGGCTTGAAAGAACTAGGACTCTTTGGAATCCAGGTTCCAGAGCTATATGGTAAGTTGGAGAAACATAAATGCCAAATTATCAGTTATTTTGGCAATTTACTAGACATCGATCGATAAGGGATTTTTAAAAGCAGATGCCAATATCAACAATATTTTTGGGCCTAATAACAATTTCTAAAGCTCATTATGCAGTTTTTTTAATGAAAAAAAATGGTTATGAGAGGCAAGTTTTGACCAAATAGCTTGCTCCAAAAAATGACCTGATGCGATTTCCACCATTTGTGGTGGATGTGGTTACAACATTTGGTACGGCCAAATTTATAAACAAAAAGCATATTCCCAAGGGTTCATGACCCACTCTTTAAAACAATTTCAAGTTTCCTCAGTTTGAGTTTGATTCATTTAATTAAGAGACAGTCCATATTAATGAACATATAGTACATGTTCATCTTAGTGAGCATATACAGTTGTGGTCAAAAGTTTACATACACTTGTGAAGAACATAATGTCATGGCTCTCTTGAGTTTCCAGTTATTTCTACAGCTCTGATTTTTCTCTGATAGTGATTGGAACAGAGACTTCTTTGTCAAAAAAACATTCATGAAGTTTGGTTCTTTTATGACTTTATTATGGGTGAACAGAAAAAAATGATCAAATCTGATGGGTCAAAAATATACATACAGCAGCGCTAGTATTTGGTAACGTCCCTTGGCCATTGGTCAGGATGGTGACGATTCAACCAAGAATCACCAAAAAGCGGATCTGCCAAGAATTAGATGCTGCTGAAACACAGGTGTCAGTGTCCACACATCTGTGTCTGCTCATCACATGGACAAAGATAAGAGCTTCTGGAGGAAAGTTCTGTGGTCAGACGAAACAAAAATCGAGCTGTTTCGCCACAAAGCCCAGCAATATGTTTGGAGGAGAAAAGGTGAGGCCTTTAACCCTAAGTACACCATGCCTACCTTCAAGCACGGTGGTGGTATTCTGCTGCGGGGCTGTTTAGCTACCAATAGAACTGGTGCTTTACAGAGAGTAAATGGGATAATAAGGAGGAGGATTACCTTCAAATTCTTCAAGATAACCTAAAGTCATCAGCCCAAAGATTGGGTCTTGGGCGCAGTTGGGTGTTCCAGCAGGACAATGACCCCAAACACACATCAAATGTGGTAATGGAATGGCTTAATCATGCTAGAATTAAGGGTTTCGAATGGCCTTCCCAAAGTCCTGACTTAAACCCCATTGAGAACATGTGGACAATGCTGAAAAAACAAGTCCATGTCAGAAAGCCTTCAAATTTAACTGAACTGCACCAATTCTGTCAAGAGTGGTCAACCAGAAGCTTGTGGATGGCTACCAATAGCGCCTAATTGAAGTGAAAATGGCCAAGGGACATGTTACCAAATATTAGCGCTGCTGTATTTATATTTTTAGCCCAGCAGATTTGATCATTTTTTTTCTTTTCGCCCATAATAAAGTCATAAAAGAACCAATTTTCATGATTTTTTTGTGTGACAAAGAAGTATCTGTTCCAATCACTCTATCAGACAAAAATCTGAGTTGTAGAAATAACTGGAAACTCAAGAGAGCCCATGACATTATGTTCTTCACAAGTGTATGTAAACCTTTGACCACAACTGTATATGTAAATGTTTAAGATTATAGCAAAAGGCTAATTTCCATCTTAAGTCACGTGTGCAGGATGAAGATAAAATCAATAAGGCATAGAAACGATGAGGCATACATGCACTCACACACAACACAGTTCTAGGCAGCTTTGTGATCACAATTTTTTTCCATCTAACAGCCTGGCTTTAAGATATTTAGCGATGAGGTTCAGTTCACTATGGTAATTGGTATTAAGTTCCTGTTATGTGAGGCATGAACGCAGAAGGTGCTTTGGCTAAGTGCAGTCTTAATCAAGGGAACTACGCAGTCACCTCTAGAACAAGCTCTTGTTGATCTGTTTGATTTTTTTTAACAAGTTCTTGTGGTGGATGTCAAAAATGGATTACCTCGACAATAATCTTCATACAGAGGAAGCAGCAAAACACGTGGTAGTTTTTGACTCCCGGCCGGTGGAGGTTATCTGGAAGGGAGGCCCCATCTCGACCGCTCTCAAAATGGCTGCTGCTCGCTCCGCTTCCTTTGTTCTTGGCTAGCCCCCACCCTTCCTAAGAAGGGGGGAGCCGACGGACAGAGCTAGCGTCCACGTGGAGGTCCCCCAACCAGATACGCCGTCCGACCGGTCGGTGATGGTATTTAATAGAAGTTAGGCGGAGACAAACTTAAGGCGGGAACACGAAAGGGGTGTTATATACAAAGTGATGACAGGCCTTGACCTGTAGGTGTCAGTAAAAATTCTATTCTAGTGACTTTAAATTCATAAGAGTGCAGAAGGGTGCAAGATTAAATATAAGAATACAATTCATATTTCACAGTGTACATAGAGGTTTGTGATGGAAGATTTTGCATATTAAGGTGGCATCGGCATATATTACAATATTGTCAAAGTTCAGGCGCTTTTGTTGTAAACGGTTTCAATTGGTTTTAGTGTTGTCTTGCAGGCCGATGAACAACTTGTTAGGCAGTAAGCCATGTGATAGGTTCACCAATAGGCATTGCCAAATGCATGCACAAATAAAACAGACATAATAATAATAATCAGACAGGCTTTGTCATCATCATTGACTCGACAAAAAGCCAAATTGTCATCATACTCAGAAACTGCGTGTGACAAAATTGGTAGTGCTTCTTGATAGATCTGGATCTGTGTAAAACAACTTCAGGAGGCAGGTTAAGAAAGAGTAAGACCAATTTCAAAGAGATTTAGTTTATTACCAAACTGCAGTGTGGGGAGAGCTCAAACAGCGCGTACCGCTTACGGTCTGTTGT